>NW_024058847.1:0-7500 GCF_016432855.1 Salvelinus namaycush
GGAGACAGAGAAGCTTGGAGGAGAGTGATGGTTCACATCCATTCAGTTTGGATTCAATGCTGGAACTGACATGGATGGGGAGATTTGACTTGGAAACTAGCCTAGAAAAGGTGAGGTCTCAGTATGGTGATAATATGGTATGGTGAGGTCTCTCAGTATGGTGATAATATGGTATGGTGATAATATGGTATGGTGATAATATGGTATGGTGAGGTCTCTCAGTATGGTGATAATATGGTATGGTGATAATATGGTATGGTGATAATATGGTATGGTGAGGTCTCTCAGTATGGTGATAATATGGTATGGTGGTAATATGGTATGGTGATAATATGGTATGGTGGTAATATGGTATGGTGATAATATGGTATGGTGGTAATATGGTATGGTGATAATATGGTATGGTGAGGTCTCTCAGTATGGTGATAATATGGTATGGTGAGGTCTCTCAGTATGGTGATAATATGGTATGGGGATAATATGGTATGGTGAGGTCCCTCAGTATGGTGATAATATGGTATGGTGATAATATGGTGTGGTGATAATATGGTATGGTGGTAATATGGTATAGTGATAATATAGTATGGTGATAATATGGTATGGTGAGGTCTCTCAGTATGGTGATAATATGGTACGGTGATAATATGGTATAGTGATAATATGGTATGGTGATAATATGGTATGGTGAGGTCTCTCCGTATGGTGATAATATGGTATGGTGATAATATGGCATGGTGATAATATGGTATGGTGATAATATGGTATGGTGAGGTCTCTCAGCATGGTGATAATATGGCATGGTGGTAATATGGTATTGGTATAATATGGTATGGTGATAATATGGTATGGTGAGGTCTCTCAGTATGGTGATAATATGGTATGGGGATAATATGGTATGGTGAGGTCCCTCAGTATGGTGATAATATGGTATGGTGATAATATGGTATGGTGATAATATGGTATAGTGATAATATAGTATGGTGATAATATGGTATGGTGAGGTCTCTCAGTATGGTGATAATATGGTATGGTGATAATATGGTATGGTGGTAATATGGTATAGTGATAATATAGTATGGTGATAATATGGTATGGTGAGGTCTCTCAGTATGGTGATAATATGGTACGGTGATAATATGGTATAGTGATAATATGGTATAGTGATAATATGGTATGGTGAGGTCTCTCCGTATGGTGATAATATGGTATGGTGATAATATGGTATTGGTATAATATGGTATGGTGATAATATGGTATGGTGATAATATGGCATGGTGGTAATATGGTATTGGTATAATATGGTATGGTGATAATATGGTATGGTGATAATATGGTATGGTGATAATATGGTACGGTGATAATATGGTATGGTGATAATATGGTATGGTGAGGTCTCTCAGTATGGTGATAATATGGTATGGTGATAATATGGTATGGTGGTAATATGGTATGGTGGTAATATGGTATGGTGATAATATGGTATGGTGATAATATGGTATGGTGATAATATGGTATGGTGATAATATGGTACGGTGATAATATGGTATGGTGAGGCCCCTCAGTATGGTGGTAATATGGTGATAATATGGTATGGTGATAATATGGTACGGGGATAATATGGTATGGTGAGGTCTCTCAGTATGGTGATAATATGGTATGGTGATAATATGGTATGGTGGTAATATGGTATGGTGGTAATATGGTATGGTGATAATATGGTATGGTGATAATATGGTATGGTGATAATATGGTATGGTGAGGTCTCTCAGTATGGTGATAATATGGTATGGTGAGGTCTCTCAGTATGGTGATAATATGGTGTGGTGATAATATGGTATGGTGATAATATGGTATGGTGAGGCCCCTAGCAATTCCCAGCTCTAACTGGTACACTGTGTTTCTCTCTCTAACCCCCCCCCCCCAACCCAACCCCTCCTCACCATTCTGGCACTGGTTCTTTTTGATACACAATGGCCAACCTTCGTTCCCCCCGACACACACACACATAACCACTGCACTGTGACTCTACTGGGCTGGACCGGGCTCGCTCTCTCTCTCTCTCACACAGACACACACACACACACACATACTGGAATGCAAGGGTCCTGTTGATGCAGCACATCCTGTCTGCCGATTGGCCAATTGGCCTGCCTCCCAGGACGGACCACAGCCAGGATAGATAGAGGGAGTCCAGAGAGGGAGAGGAAGGGAGAGAGGGGGGAAGGAGGGAGAGGAAGGGAAAAAGGGAGAGGAAGGGAGAGAGAGACATGGCCTCCCAGTCTTGTGAAGGAAGGACCACAGCCAGGGGAAAGAGAGGGGGGATGGAGGAGAGGAGGGAGAGAGAGGGCCTCTCAGGCCCACACTCTCCTAGCCAAGAGAGGGAAAGATGGAGGAAGGAGCGGGAGGAGAGAGAGAGACAGGGAATAAAGAGGAAGGGACTGTATCTCCTGATCTGACAGGATTCTGAATCATCTCTCTACAAATGGAATTGACCCCAACTTGAACCAACTTGAATTCAGATGATGTGATGTTTTACTGTTGTGTCCCCCCCCCCCCCCCCCCCCCCCTCTAGATGATTCCTCTGGATTCGTTTGTGGGTCAGAGTGCAGACGGTAAGATGGTTCCTATTATCCCCGGTGGAAACAGCATCCCTCTGACCTTCTCCAACAGGAAGGAGTATGTAGCCCGGGCCATCGAGTACCGCCTGCACGAGATAGACAGACAGGTACAACACACACACAGGAGTACCGCCTGCACGAGATAGACAGACAGGTACGACACAGATAACACCATCGAGGACTGGCAGCACGAGATAGACAGACAGGTACGACACAGATAACACCATCGAGGACTGGCAGCACGAGATAGACAGACAGGTACGACACAGATAACACCATCGAGGACTGGCAGCACGAAATAGACAGACAGGTACGACACAGATAACACCATCGAGGACTGGCAGCACGAGATAGACAGACAGGTACGACACAGATAACACCATCGAGGACTGGCAGCACGAGATAGACAGACAGTTACGACACAGATAACACCAAGTACCGCCTGCACGAGATAGACCGACAGGTACGACACAGATAACACCATCGAGGACTGGCAGCACGAGATAGACAGACAGGTACGACACACACACAGACAACCCCATTGAGTAACGCCTGCACGAGATAGACAGACGGGTACGAGAGGCAGCACACCAGAGCGACTGACAGCTGATGGTCGTCCTATCGCCTCGTGTTTTGTTCATTCCCCGTGGATTCTACATGACTCTGCCGCAGTTCATTAACTTCCAGCGGGCGATGACTAACACACCGGGGCCACCTGCTGCTTTTAGACGTTCCTCTTCGTGGCGTCTTCTCTACAAGACATTATCGGGGCCCTCTGCACTACACTTAGGCTATGCCCTGCGGCTTTTCATTTCAGAGAAACTCAGCAGACCTCTCCTCCACTCTGAAACTTGAGATGTATATATTGAATTCTTGGATTAAGACAGGAGGCACTGCGCTCTTTTATAATAGAAACTCAATACTGAATTGGTTTTAAGATGAAGATTCATACCTGGAATTTTTCTAAGTAATCTTAACACCCAGCTTGGTTGGCATGTGAACAACTAGATTTATATAATTGTAGAAACGTCAGGGTTCAGTATATAACTAGACTATATTTATAATTGTTAGACTCTAAGGTGTTTAACTCTCAACTGGAACCTCTTGTCCCATATCTCCCCTCCCCCCTCTCTTTCTCTCCCCTGTCTTCCTCCTTCCCCTACCCCTCTCTCTATATCTCTCTCTCCCTCCCCCTCTCTCTCTCTCTCTATCCCTCTCTCCCCGCTCTCCCTCCCCTATCCCTCTCTCTCTCTCCCCCTATCCATCTCTCTCTCTCCCCCTATCCCTCTCTCTCTCCCCATATCCATCTCTCTCTCTCCCCCTATCCCTCTCCCTCTCTCTCTCTCCCCCCTATCCCTCTCCCCCTATCCCTCTCTCTCTCCCCCTATCCCTCTCTCTCTCTCCCCCTATCCCTCTCTCTCTCCCCCATCCCTCTCTCTCTCCCCATATCCATCTCTCTCTCTCCCCATATCCATCTCTCTCTCTCCCCCTATCCCTCTCCCCCTATCCATCTCTCTCCCCATATCCCTCTCCCTCTCTCTCTCTCCCCCTATCCCTCTCTCTCCCTCTCCCTCCCCCCTCCCTACCTCCTCCTACCCCCCTTCTCTCTCCCAGGTGGCGGTGGTGCGTGAGGGCATGTCCTGGATCGTCCCTGTCCCTCTCCTCTCCCTCCTCACAGCCAAACAACTGGAACAGATGGTTTGTGGGATGCCAGAGATCAGTGTGGACGTGCTCAAGAAGGTGGTCCTTTATTCTGTTCTCTTCCCTTTGTCTGCATCTCTTTCATTTCATCGTTTTGCTGTAAAGTGATTTCAATATGCACTTTAAATACAGACTGACTGACTGACTGACTGACTGACTGACTGACTGACTGACTGACTGACTGACTGGCTGATTGACTGAGTGACTGATTGGCTGACTGACTGACTGATTGACTGACTGACTGATTGGCTGACTGACTGACTGACTGACTGACTGATTGGCTGACTGACTGACTGATTGGCTGACTGACTGACTGACTGACTGACTGATTGGCTGACTGACTGGCTGACTGACTGGCTGACTGACTGACTGGCTAACTGACTGACTGACTGATTGGCTGACTGACTGGCTGACTGACTGGCTGACTGACTGATTGGCTGACTGACTGACTGACTGACTGATTGGCTGACTGACTAACTGACTGACTGATTGGCTGACTGACTGACTGACATTGACTGACATTGATGATTGACTGAGTGAGTGACTGACTGGCTGACTGACTGACTGACATTGACTGACTGGCTGATTGACTGAGTGAGTGACTGATTGGCTGACTGACTGACTGACATTGACTGACTGGCTGATTGACTGAGTGAGTGACTGATTGGCTGACTGACTGACTGACTAACTGATTGGCTGACTGACTGACTGACTGACTGACTGATTGGCTGACTGATTGGCTGACTGACTGATTGGCTGACTGACTGATTGGCTGACTGGCTGACTGACTGACTGATTGGCTGACTGACTGGCTGACTGACTAACTGACTGACTGATTGGCTGACTGACATTGACTGACATTGGCTGTATTAATTCCAGGTTGTGTGGTACCGTGAGGTAATGGCTGTATTAATTCCAGGTAGTGTGGTACCGTGAGGTAATGGCTGTATTAATTCCAGGTAGTGTGGTACCGTGAGGTAATGGCTGTATTAATTACAGGTAGTGTGGTACCGTGAGGTAATGGCTGTATTAATTACAGGTAGTGTGGTACCGTGAGGTAATGGCTGTATTAATTACAGGTAGTGTGGTACCGTGAGGTAATGGCTGTATTAATTACAGGTAGTGTGGTACCGTGAGGTAATGGCTGTATTAATTACAGGTAGTGTGGTACCGTGAGGTAATGGCTGTATTAATTCCAGGTAGTGTGGTACCGTGAGGTAATGGCTGTATTAATTACAGGTAGTGTGGTACCGTGAGGTAATGGCTGTATTAATTACAGGTAGTGTGGTACCGTGAGGTAATGGCTGTATTAATTACAGGTAGTGTGGTACCGTGAGGTAATGGCTGTATTAATTACAGGTAGTGTGGTACCGTGAGGTAATGGCTGTATTAATTACAGGTAGTGTGGTACCGTGAGGTAATGGCTGTATTAATTCCAGGTAGTGTGGTACCGTGAGGTAATGGCTGTATTAATTACAGGTAGTGTGGTACCGTGAGGTAATGGCTGTATTAATTACAGGTAGTGTGGTACCGTGAGGTAATGGCTGTATTAATTACAGGTAGTGTGGTACCGTGAGGTAATGGCTGTATTAATTACAGGTAGTGTGGTACCGTGAGGTAATGGCTGTATTAATTACAGGTAGTGTGGTACCGTGAGGTAATGGCTGTATTAATTACAGGTAGTGTGGTACCGTGAGGTAATGGCTGTATTAATTACAGGTAGTGTGGTACCGTGAGGTAATGGCTGTATTAATTACAGGTAGTGTGGTACCGTGAGGTAATGGCTGTATTAATTACAGGTAGTGTGGTACCGTGAGGTAATGGCTGTATTAATTACAGGTAGTGTGGTACCGTGAGGTAATGGCTGTATTAATTACAGGTAGTGTGGTACCGTGAGGTAATGGCTGTATTAATTACAGGTAGTGTGGTACCGTGAGGTAATGGCTGTATTAATTACAGGTAGTGTGGTACCGTGAGGTAATGGCTGTATTAATTACAGGTAGTGTGGTACCGTGAGGTAATGGCTGTATTAATTACAGGTAGTGTGGTACCGTGAGGTAATGGCTGTATTAATTACAGGTAGTGTGGTACCGTGAGGTAATGGCTGTATTAATTACAGGTAGTGTGGTACCGTGAGGTAATGGCTGTATTAATTCCAGGTAGTGTGGTACCGTGAGGTAATGGCTGTATTAATTACAGGTAGTGTGGTACCGTGAGGTAATGGCTGTATTAATTACAGGTAGTGTGGTACCGTGAGGTAATGGCTGTATTAATTACAGGTAGTGTGGTACCGTGAGGTAATGGCTGTATTAATTACAGGTAGTGTGGTACCGTGAGGTAATGGCTGTATTAATTACAGGTAGTGTGGTACCGTGAGGTAATGGCTGTATTAATTACAGGTAGTGTGGTACCGTGAGGTAATGGCTGTATTAATTACAGGTAGTGTGGTACCGTGAGGTAATGGCTGTATTAATTACAGGTAGTGTGGTACCGTGAGGTAATGGCTGTATTAATTACAGGTAGTGTGGTACCGTGAGGTAATGGCTGTATTAATGGCTGTATTAATTACAGGTAGTGTGGTACCGTGAGGTAATGGCTGTATTAATTACAGGTAGTGTGGTACCGTGAGGTAATGGCTGTATTAATGGCTGTATTAATTACAGGTAGTGTGGTACCGTGAGGTAATGGCTGTATTAATTACAGGTAGTGTGGTACCATGAGGTAATGGCTGTATTAATTACAGGTAGTGTGGTACCGTGAGGTAATGGCTGTATTAATTACAGGTAGTGTGGTACCGTGAGGTAATGGCTGTATTAATTACAGGTAGTGTGGTACCATGAGGTAATGGCTGTATTAATTACAGGTAGTGTGGTACCGTGAGGTAATGGCTGTATTAATTACAGGTAGTGTGGTACCGTGAGGTAATGGCTGTATTAATTCCAGGTAGTGTGGTACCGTGAGGTAATGGCTGTATTAATTACAGGTAGTGTGGTACCGTGAGGTAATGGCTGTATTAATTACAGGTAGTGTGGTACCGTGAGGTAATGGCTGTATTAATTACAGGTAGTGTGGTACCGTGAGGTAATGGCTGTATTAATTACAGGTAGTGTGGTACCGTGAGGTAATGGCTGTATTAATTACAGGTAGTGTGGTACCGTGAGGTAATGGCTGTATTAATTAC
>NW_024058847.1:10000-12500 GCF_016432855.1 Salvelinus namaycush
AGCTGCGCCTGCCTCCTTACTCCAGCCAGACGGTGATGGCAGAGAGACTACGCTACGCCATCAACAACTGTCGCTCCATCGACATGGACAACTACATGCTGTCACGTAACGTAGACAACGCCGAGGGCTCGGACACAGACTACTGACCAACCGCAGTCTACCCCCGGAGGCACCGTCAAAACAACACACTTTCACAGACCCTCACCACACACACACACCGAGACCCAGGAAAGACCGGGCCTGGATGGAATAAAGACTGTCCTCTCACAGACCCTCACCACACACACACACACCGAGACCCAGGAAAGACCGGGCCTGGATGGAATAAAGACTGTCCTCTCACAGACCCTCACCACACACACACACACACACACACCGAGACCCAGGAAAGACCGGGCCTGGATGGAATAAAGACTGTCCTCTCACAGAGCAGAAACCCAGAAGGAAAAGTGCATCTTCTTGGTCCCGTCGTCAACGTACAGTAAGAACTCACAGAGTAGCAACAACAGAGAGCGTTAATGTAGCTGTACGGAAGGCCGGGTCACTTTTGAACACGTCATTATATTCCATGTTAACTCTACTACTCTCGACGCATAAGACATAATGGATGGATTTGATTCAATGTTTTTATTTTTCAACCTTGTGGTTTTATTAGTACGTTTTTTTTTAAGCAATTAAAAAAAAAAAACAGAAGCAGTTCATTTGAGTTATTATTAATATTATTTTGGTTCTTTTTTTCATCGCTTCATTTCTTTCAGTTTTTTTTTATTTTTAATGTTTATTTAGTCTTTGGGAAAATGTGTATAAGAGTATTCATTCACCCAAAGTGAAGAAGAAAAGTAATATGTTGTACATTGTGTATAATGTTTCATTTGGAAAATGTTTTACATAAATATCCATATTTATTTTTGTTTTAATTTTTAAATTGCCGACGCCGCGGTTTCCTAAAGCAAGAAGAAGAAGAAACTCAATAAAATGCTTCAGAACGGACTTGTCAGTTTATTCTGTGATCAATAAGTGGGGTCTTGGAAGTGGTCGATTTTAGAAATTACAAACCATTAAACCAACATGAAATCAGAATATTACAATTATAATACAAAACATTATGGAGAACACTTTGTTTCGCAGGGAAAAACAAATATCATCACATTTCTTTTTATTAAGTATAAAAATGTCACAAAAGGCCACCTTTTTAGGGAGGTAAAGTAAATAAACCTTGAACATTGTCCAAAACATATTTACACAAAGGAAAAACTCCTTCCCATCGAGTCAGAAGGGACAAAGGAAAAACTCCTTCCCATCGAGTCAGAAGGGACAAAGGAAAAACTCCTTCCCATCGAGTCAGAAGGGACAAAGGAAAAACTCCTTCCCATCGAGTCAGAAGGGACAAAGGAAAAACTCCTTCCCATCGAGTCAGAAGGGACAAAGGAAAAACTCCTTCCCATCGAGTCAGAAGGGACAAAGGAAAAACTCCTTCCCATCGAGTCAGAAGGGACAAAGGAAAAACTCCTTCCCATCGAGTCAGAAGGGACAAAGGAAAAACTCCTTCCCATCGAGTCAGAAGGGACAAAGGAAAAACTCCTTCCCATCGAGTCAGAAGGGACAAAGGAAAAACTCCTTCCCATCGAGTCAGAAGGGACAAAGGAAAAACTCCTTCCCATCGAGTCAGAAGGGACAAAGGAAAAACTCCTTCCCATCGAGTCAGAAGGGACAAAGGAAAAACTCCTTCCCATCGAGTCAGAAGGGACAAAGGAAAAACTCCTTCCCATCGAGTCAGAAGGGACAAAGGAAAAACTCCTTCCCATCGAGTCAGAAGGGACAAAGGAAAAACTCCTTCCCATCGAGTCAGAAGGGACAAAGGAAAAACTCCTTCCCATCGAGTCAGAAGGGACAAAGGAAAAACTCCTTCCCATCGAGTCAGAAGGGACAAAGGAAAAACTCCTTCCCATCGAGTCAGAAGGGACAAAGGAAAAACTCCTTCCCATCGAGTCAGAAGGGACAAAGGAAAAACTCCTTCCCATCGAGTCAGAAGGGACAAAGGAAAAACTCCTTCCCATCGAGTCAGAAGGGACAAAGGAAAAACTCCTTCCCATCGAGTCAGAAGACATTGTTCAACAATGTGCATGTTGTTCACACATGAGCCAGTTTAGAATCAGATGTTGGTGTTTACATCACATGGTATCTAGTATCTGGTGTGAAGTCAGATTTTGTTGTTTACATCACATGGTATCTAGTATCTGGTGTGAAGTCAGATATTGTTGTTTACATCACATGGTATCTAGTATCTGGTGTGAAGTCACATAGTTGTTTACATCACATGGTATCTAGTATCTGGTGTCAGATATCTGGTGTCAGATATTGTTGTTTACATTGTTTGCATGTTGTTCACACATGAGCCAGTTTAGAATCAGATGTTGTTGTTTACATCACATGGTATCTAGTATCTGGTGTGAAGTCAGATTTTGTTGTTTACATCATCTAGTATCTGGTGTGAAGTCAG
>NW_024058847.1:17500-45730 GCF_016432855.1 Salvelinus namaycush
TTCTCTCCTCTTCCCTTCTCTCTTCCTCCCTTCTCTTCTCCTCCCTTCTCTCCTCCTCCCTTCTCTCCTCTTCCCTTCTCTCCTCCTCCCTTCTCTCCTACTCCTTCCTTCTCTCCTCCTCCCTTCTCTCCTCTTCCCTTCTCTCCTCTCCTCTTCCCTTCTCTCCTCTTCCCTTCTCTCCTCTTCCCTTCTCTCCTCTTCCCTTCTCTCCTACTCCCTCTACTCCTCCTCCCTTCTCTCCTCCTCCTTCCTTCTCTCCTCCTCCCTTCTCTCCTCCTCCCTTCTCTCCTCCTCCCTCTACTCCTCCTCCCTTCTCTCCTCCTCCCTTCTCTCCTCCTCCCTTCTCTCCTCCTCCCTCTACTCCTCCTCCCTTCTCTCCTCCTCCCTTCTCTCCTCCTTCCTTCTCTCCTCCTCCCTTCTCTCCTCCTCCCTTCTCTTCTCCTCCCTTCTCTACTCAGCCCTTATCTCCTACTCCCTTCTCTCCTACTCCCTTCTCTCCTACTCCCTTCTATCCTCCTTCCTTCTCTCCTCCTCCCTTCTCTTCTCCTCCCTTCTCTACTCCGCCCTTATCTCCTACTCCCTTCTCTCCTCCGCCCTTATCTCCTACTCCCTTATCTCCTACTCCCTTCTCTCCTACTCTCTTCTCTCCTACTCCCTTCTCTCCTCCTTCCTTCTCTCCTCCTCCCTTCTCTCCTCCTCTTCCAGACCTCTACCTGTCCTCTAAGACATTCCTCTGTTGTTCTCAGTCCATTGCCTCATGGAAAATGACACCTCTATAATTCCTCTCCTATAGAGATAGATTGTAAAAACCTGCTCTGCCCTCTTCCTGCTATTCTCAGGATAATGGATATGTTGGGCTCCTCTCCTCCCTTCCTCTCCTCCCTTCCTCCCTTCCTCCCTCAACTCCTACCTGTAGGGTTGCGTTCCAAACTGCACTGAACGTGGCTGCTCTCCTATCGTCCTACTAGCATAGCTACGGTCCTACTAGCATAGCTACCACATACACTAAGTGGTAGCTATACACTAACATACCTGTCCCAGACCTGCTGTTTTCAACTCTTAATTATCGGCTATGAAAAGCCAACTGACATTTATTCCTGATTATTATTTGACCATGCTTGTCACTTATGAACATTTTGAACATCTTGGCCATGTTCTGTTATAATCTCCACCCGGCACAGCCAGAAGAGGACTGGCCACCCCTCATAGCCTGGTTCCTCTCTAGGTTTCTTCCTAGGTTTTGGCCTTTCTAGGGAGTTTTTTTTAGCCTCCGTGCTTCTACACCTGCATTGCTTGCTGTTTGGGGTTTTAGGCTGGGTTTCTGTACAGCACTTCGAGATATTAGCTGATGTACGAAGGGCTATATAAAATAAACTTGATTGACTAAGTCAGTGTTCTGGACATGCATTGTAAATGGAATGGTGGAGTTGATACATAACCAGTATCTCATCTACAACTCTCAGCTACAATGTAGCAGTGTTCTGGACTTCTACCATTCTAAGTGGTATGCTGGTGTGAGTATTGGAACAGAGCTCCCAGCAGTCTTTCATCAAACCTCCCTGTTAAAGACCTTTACCTTGTGTCTCTTAGCTGGAGTGTGGTGCTCTTCCTGGCTGTCAGTGTGCTGGTCTGGGTCTGGGTCTCGGCGGGCTCTGACTTGAGGAAACCAGCTATGGAGCATCGCTTCCATCTTCAGGATGACACTGATGTAGCGCTCACTACAAACAGAACACAGAACATACCAGGATTTAGAACACAGAAAAGAGAATAGAACAGGGTTTAGAACATAGAACAGATAACAGAACAGAGTTTAGAACACAGAACAGATAACAGAACAGGGTTTAGAACACAGAACAGATAACATAACAGGGTTTAGAACACAGAACAGATAACATAACAGGGTTTAGAACACAGAACAGATAACAGAACAGGGTTTAGAACACAGAACAGATAATAGAACAGGGTTTAGAACACAGAACAGATAACATAACAGGGTTTAGAACACAGAACAGATAACATAACAGGGTTTAGAACACAGAACAGATAACATAACAGGGTTTAGAACACAGAACAGATAACATAACAGGGTTTAGAACACAGAACAGATAACATAACAGGGTTTAGAACACAGAACAGATAATATAACAGGGTTTAGAACACAGAACAGATAACATAACAGGGTTTAGAACACAGAACAGATAATAGAACAGGGTTTAGAACACAGAACAGATAACATAACAGGGTTTAGAACACAGAACAGATAACATAACAGGGTTTAGAACACAGAACAGATAACATAACAGGGTTTAGAACACAGAACAGATAACATAACAGGGTTTAGAACACAGAACAGATAATATAACAGGGTTTAGAACACAGAACAGATAATATAACAGGGTTTAGAACACAGAACAGATAACATAACAGGGTTTAGAACACAGAACAGATAACATAACAGGGTTTAGAACACAGAACAGATAATATAACAGGGTTTAGAACACAGAACAGATAATAGAACAGGGTTTAGAACACAGAACAGATAACATAACAGGGTTTAGAACACAGAACAGATAATAGAACAGGGTTTAGAACACAGAACAGATAACATAACAGGGTTTAGAACACAGAACAGATAATAGAACAGGGTTTAGAACACAGAACAGATAACATAACAGGGTTTAGAACACAGAACAGATAATAGAACAGGGTTTAGAACACAGAACAGATAACATAACAGGGTTTAGAACACAGAACAGATAATATAACAGGGTTTAGAACACAGAACAGATAATAGAACAGGGTTTAGAACACAGAACAGATAATAGAACAGGGTTTAGAACACAGAACAGATAATAGAACAGGGTTTAGAACACAGAACAGATAATATAACAGGGTTTAGAACACAGAACAGATAACATAACAGGGTTTAGAACACAGAACAGATAACATAACAGGGTTTAGAACACAGAACAGATAACATAACAGGGTTTAGAACACAGAACAGATAATAGAACAGGGTTTAGAACACAGAACAGATAACATAACAGGGTTTAGAACACAGAACAGATAACATAACAGGGTTTAGAACACAGAACAGATAACATAACAGGGTTTAGAACACAGAACAGATAACATAACAGGGTTTAGAACACAGAACAGATAACATAACAGGGTTTAGAACACAGAACAGATAACAGAACAGGGTTTAGAACACAGAACAGATAATAGAACAGGGTTTAGAACACAGAACAGATAACATAACAGGGTTTAGAACACAGAACAGATAATAGAACAGGGTTTAGAACACAGAACAGATAACATAACAGGGTTTAGAACACAGAACAGATAATAGAACAGGGTTTAGAACACAGAACAGATAACATAACAGGGTTTAGAACACAGAACAGATAATATAACAGGGTTTAGAACACAGAACAGATAATATAACAGGGTTTAGAACACAGAACAGATAACATAACAGGGTTTAGAACACAGAACACATAATATAACAGGGTTTAGAACACAGAACAGATAACATAACAGGGTTTAGAACACAGAACAGATAATAGAACAGGGTTTAGAACACAGAACAGATAATATAACAGGGTTTAGAACACAGAACAGATAACATAACAGGGTTTAGAACACAGAACAGATAACATAACAGCGTTTAGAACACAGAACAGATAACAGAACAGAGTTTAGAACACAGAACAGAGTTTAGAACACAGAACAGATAACATAACAGAGTTTAGAACACAGAACAGATAATAGAACAGGGTTTAGAACACAGAACAGATAATATAACAGGGTTTAGAACACAGAACAGATAATAGAACAGGGTTTAGAACACAGAACAGATAACATAACAGGGTTTAGAACACAGAACAGAGTTTAGAACACAGAACAGATAACAGAACAGAGTTTAGAACACAGAACAGATAATATAACAGGGTTTAGAACACAGAACAGATAATAGAACAGGGTTTAGAACACAGAACAGATAACATAACAGAGTTTAGAACACAGAACAGATAATAGAACAGGGTTTAGAACACAGAACAGATAATAGAACAGGGTTTAGAACACAGAACAGATAATAGAACAGGGTTTAGAACACAGAACAGATAATAGAACAGGGTTTAGAACACAGAACAGATAATAGAACAGGGTTTAGAACACAGAACAGATAACAGAACAGGGTTTAGAACACAGAACAGATAATAGAACAGGGTTCTAGTGTACTACTATAGACCAGAGTCCTATTCCCTATATAGTGCACTACTTTAGACCAGAGCCCTATTCCCTATATAGTGGTACTACTATAGACCAGAGTCCTATTCCCTATATAGTGGTACTACTATAGACCAGAGTCCTATTCCCTATATAGTGGTACTACTATAGACCAGAGCCCTATTCCCTATTATAGTGCACTACTATAGACCAGAGTCCTATTCCCTATATAGTGGTACTACTATAGACCAGAGTCCTATTCCCTATATAGTGGTACTACCATAGACCAGAGCCCTATTCCCTATATAGTGGTACTACTATAGACCAGAGCCCTATTCCCTATATAGTGGTACTACTATAGACCAGAGCCCTATTCCCTATATAGTGCACTACTTTTGTCCAGGGTGCCATTTGGGAGGCAAACAGAGTGTTGGTGATGACATAATGTCAGTGAATAAATGTTTCAGCATATTGTCATGTCTGTGTTCCAACCCTCCACGGATCTTATCTGTACAGTACGTTCTGTCTCTGACCTGGGCATGTTTACCTCGACAGGAGAAATGTGACGTGATGCTGCCTGCTTGAGTGTCTGAGCAGCTCTGCTGCTGTACAGTCAGTCACACACGCTGCGTGCTCCTGTCCACACGTGGCAGCGAGGGACGGAGGGAGGGAGGGAGGGCCCCTGTTCCTTCCATTCACCGCTATAAATAGCCAGTAAGCCCCAAGGCCGTTCTACTGCCTATCTATCGCCCCGTAGTGGCCTCGCTCAGTGTGTGTGTGTGTGTGTGTGTGTGTGTGTGTGCTGCTGCTTTAAGCAGCCAGTGGGATTTAACACTGTTTCACCAACACCCTCCTCTCTATCTCTTTCGTCTTTCCTATTCATCCTTTTCCTCCCCCCTCCTCCTCTCCCCTTCCCTCCTCCTCCTCCTCCCCTTCCCTCCCCTCTCCTCTCATCTTCTGCCTCCCCTTTCCTCCTCCTCTCATCTTCTGCCTCCCCCTTCCCTCCTCCTCCTCCTCTCATCTGCCTCCCCTTCCCTCCTCCTCCTCCTCTCCTCTTCCTCGTCCTCTCTGTAGTGGGTTCAGATTATTCCGGGTTCCAGAATGAGAAGTCACCTGCTGTGAGCTGCTCTACATGTGGTCTGATTCCTCCTCACACACATACAGATTACACCCCTGTCTACATGTGGTCTGATTCCTCCTCACACACATACAGACTACACCCCTGCCCACATAACAGTGTGTTAAAGTCCCGTTAGCATCACATACAGATTACACCCCTGTCCACATAACAGTGTGTTAAAGTCCCGTTAGCATCACATACAGATTACACCCCTGTCCACATAGCAGTGGGCTAAAGTCCCGTTAGCATCACATACAGATTACACCCCTGCCCACATAACAGTGTGTTAAAGTCCCGTTAGCATCACATACAGATTACACCCCTGTCCACATAACAGTGGGCTAAAGTCCCGTTAGCATCACATACAGATTACACCCCTGTCCACATAGCAGTGGGCTAAAGTCCCGTTAGCATCACATACAGATTACACCCCTGTCCACATAACAGTGTGTTAAAGTCCCGTTAGCATCACATACAGATTACACCCCTGTCCACATAGCAGTGGGCTAAAGTCCCGTTAGCATCACATACAGATTACACCCCTGTCCACATAGCAGTGGGTTAAAGTCCCGTTAGCATCACATACAGATTACACCCCTGTCCACATAACAGTGTGTTAAAGTCCCGTTAGCATCACATACAGATTACACCCCTGTCCACATAACAGTGTGTTAAAGTCCCGTTAGCATCACATACAGATTACACCCCTGTATAACAGTGGGTTAAAGTCCCGTTAGCATCACATACAGATTACACCCCTGTCCACATAACAGTGTGTTAAAGTCCCGTTAGCATCACATACAGATTACACCCCTGTCCACATAACAGTGTGTTAAAGTCCCGTTAGCATCACATACAGATTACACCCCTGCCCACATAACAGTGAGTTAAAGTCCCTTTAGCATCACATACAGATTACACCCCTGTCCACATAACAGTGTGTTAAAGTCCCGTTAGCATCACATACAGATTACACCCCTGCCCACATAACAGTGTGTTAAAGTCCCGTTAGCATCACATACAGATTACACCCCTGTCCACATAACAGTGTGTTAAAGTCCCATTAGCATCACATACAGATTACACCCCTGCCCACATAACGGGTGGGTTAAAGTCCCGTTAGCATCACATACAGATTACACCCCTGTCCACATAACAGTGTGTTAAAGTCCCGTTAGCATCACATACAGATTACACCCCTGCCCACATAACGGGTGGGTTAAAGTCCCGTTAGCATCACATACAGATTACACCCCTGTCCACATAACAGTGTGTTAAAGTCCCGTTAGCATCACATACAGATTACACCCCTGTCCACATAACAGTGTGTTAAAGTCCCGTTAGCATCACATACAGATTACACCCCTGTCCACATAACAGTGTGTTAAAGTCCCGTTAGCATCACATACAGATTACACCCCTGTCCACATAACAGTGTGTTAAAGTCCCGTTAGCATCACATACAGATTACACCCCTGTCCACATAGCAGTGTGTTAAAGTCCCGTTAGCATCACATACAGATTACACCCCTGTCCACATAACAGTGGGCTAAAGTCCCGTTAGCATCACATACAGATTACACCCCTGTCCACATAACAGTGTGTTAAAGTCCCGTTAGCATCACATACAGATTACACCCCTGTCCACATAACAGTGGGCTAAAGTCCCGTTAGCATCACATACAGATTACACCCCTGTCCACATAACAGTGTGTTAAAGTCCCGTTAGCATCACATACAGATTACACCCCTGCCCACATAACAGTGTGTTAAAGTCCCGTTAGCATCACATACAGATTACACCCCTGTCCACATAACAGTGTGTTAAAGTCCCGTTAGCATCACATACAGATTACACCCCTGTCCACATAACAGTGTGTTAAAGTCCCGTTAGCATCACATACAGATTACACCCCTGTCCACATAGCAGTGTGTTAAAGTCCCGTTAGCATCACATACAGATTACACCCCTGTCCACATAACAGTGGGCTAAAGTCCCGTTAGCATCACATACAGATTACACCCCTGTCCACATAACAGTGTGTTAAAGTCCCGTTAGCATCACATACAGATTACACCCCTGTCCACATAACAGTGGGCTAAAGTCCCGTTAGCATCACATACAGATTACACCCCTGTCCACATAACAGTGTGTTAAAGTCCCGTTAGCATCACATACAGATTACACCCCTGCCCACATAACAGTGTGTTAAAGTCCCGTTAGCATCACATACAGATTACACCCCTGTCCACATAACAGTGTGTTAAAGTCCCGTTAGCATCACATACAGATTACACCCCTGTCCACATAACAGTGAGTTAAAGTCCCATTAGCATCACATACAGATTACACCCCTGTCCACATAACAGTGAGTTAAAGTCCCGTTAGCATCACATACAGATTACACCCCTGCCCACATAACGGGTGGGTTAAAGTCCCGTTAGCATCACATACAGATTACACCCCTGTCCACATAACAGTGTGTTAAAGTCCCGTTAGCATCACATACAGATTACACCCCTGTCCACATAACAGTGTGTTAAAGTCCCGTTAGCATCACATACAGATTACACCCCTGCCGACATAGCAGTGGGTTAAAGTCCCATTAGCATCACATACAGATTACACCCTGTCCACATAACAGTGTGTTAAAGTCCCGTTAGCATCACATACAGACTACACCCCTGCCCACATAACGGGTGGGTTAAAGTCCCGTTAGCATCACATACAGACTACACCCCTGCCCACATAACGGGTGGGTTAAAGTCCCGTTAGCCTCATGTGTGTTAATAGTTCATGGTGACTCCACCACAGGTACCAGAGAACAGACAGGAACTACTGCAGGGAGGGAGAGGAGGACAGACAGGAACTACTGCAGGGAGGGAGAGGAGGACAGACAGGAACTACTGTAGGGAGGGAGAGGAGAACAGACAGGAACTACTGTAGGGAGGGAGAGGAGGACAGACAGGAACTACTGTAGGGAAGGAGAGGAGAACAGACAGGAACTACTGCAGGGAGGGAGAGGAGGACAGACAGGAACTACTGTAGGGAGGGAGAGGAGAACAGACAAGAACTACTGTAGGGAGGGAGAGGAGAACAGACAGAAACTACTGCAGGGAGGGAGAGGAGGACAGACAGGAACTACTGCAGGGAGGGAGAGGAGAACAGACAGGAACTACTGCAGGGAGGGAGAGGAGAACAGACAGGAACTACTGTAGGGAGGGAGAGGAGAACAGACAGGAACTACTGCAGGGAGGGAGAGGAGGACAGACAGGAACTACTGCAGGGAGGGAGAGGAGGACAGACAGGAACTACTGCAGGGAGGGAGAGGAGGACAGACAGGAACTACTGTAGGGAGGGAGAGGAGAACAGACAGGAACTACTGCAGGGAGGGAGAGGAGAACAGACAGGAACTACTGCAGGGAGGGAGAGGAGGACAGACAGGAACTACTGTAGGGAGGGAGAGGAGAACAGACAGGAACTACTGCAGGGAGGGAGAGGAGAACAGACAGGAACTACTGCAGGGAGGGAGAGGAGAACAGACAGGAACTACTGCAGGGAGGGAGAGGAGAACAGACAGGAACTACTGCAGGGAGGGAGAGGAGGACAGACAGGAACTACTGCAGGGAGGGAGAGGAGAACAGACAGGAACTACTGCAGGGAGGGAGAGGAGGACAGACAGGAACTACTGCAGGGAGGGAGAGGAGAACAGACAGGAACTACTGTAGGGAGGGAGAGGAGAACAGACAGAAACTACTGCAGGGAGGGAGAGGAGGACAGACAGGAACTACTGCAGGGAGGGAGAGGAGAACAGACAGGAACTACTGCAGGGAGGGAGAGGAGAACAGACAGGAACTACTGTAGGGAGGGAGAGGAGAACAGACAGGAACTACTGCAGGGAGGGAGAGGAGGACAGACAGGAACTACTGCAGGGAGGGAGAGGAGGACAGACAGGAACTACTGCAGGGAGGGAGAGGAGGACAGACAGGAACTACTGTAGGGAGGGAGAGGAGAACAGACAGGAACTACTGCAGGGAGGGAGAGGAGAACAGACAGGAACTACTGCAGGGAGGGAGAGGAGGACAGACAGGAACTACTGTAGGGAGGGAGAGGAGAACAGACAGGAACTACTGCAGGGAGGGAGAGGAGAACAGACAGGAACTACTGCAGGGAGGGAGAGGAGAACAGACAGGAACTACTGCAGGGAGGGAGAGGAGAACAGACAGGAACTACTGCAGGGAGGGAGAGGAGGACAGACAGGAACTACTGCAGGGAGGGAGAGGAGAACAGACAGGAACTACTGCAGGGAGGGAGAGGAGGACAGACAGGAACTACTGCAGGGAGGGAGAGGAGAACAGACAGGAACTACTGTAGGGAGGGAGAGGAGAACAGACAGGAACTACTGCAGGGAGGGAGAGGAGAACAGACAGGAACTACTGTAGGGAGGGAGAGGAGGACAGACAGGAACTACTGCAGGGAGGGAGAGGAGAACAGACAGGAACTACTGTAGGGAGGGAGAGGAGAACAGACAGGAACTACTGCAGGGAGGGAGAGGAGGACAGACAGGAACTACTGTAGGGAGGGAGAGGAGGACAGACAGGAACTACTGCAGGGAGGGAGAGGAGGACAGACAGGAACTACTGTAGGGAGGGAGAGGAGAACAGACAGGAACTACTGCAGGGAGGGAGAGGAGAACAGACAGGAACTACTGTAGGGAGGGAGAGGAGGACAGACAGGAACTACTGCAGGGAGGGAGAGGAGAACAGACAGGAACTACTGCAGGGAGGGAGAGGAGAACAGACAGGAACTACTGTAGGGAGGGAGAGGAGGACAGACAGGAACTACTGCGGGGAGGGAGAGGAGGACAGACAGGAACTACTGTAGGGAGGGAGAGGAGGACAGACAGGAACTACTGTAGGGAGGGAGAGGAGGACAGACAGGAACTACTGTAGGGAGGGAGAGGAGGACAGACAGGAACTACTGCAGGGAGGGAGAGGAGAACAGACAGGAACTACTGCAGGGAGGGAGAGGAGAACAGACAGGAACTACTGTAGGGAGGGAGAGGAGGACAGACAGGAACTACTGTAGGGAGGGAGAGGAGAACAGACAGGAACTACTGCGGGGAGGGAGAGGAGGACAGACAGGAACTACTGCAGGGAGGGAGAGGAGAACAGACAGGAACTACTGCAGGGAGGGAGAGGAGAACAGACAGGAACTACTGCAGGGAGGGAGAGGAGGACAGACAGGAACTACTGTAGGGAGGGAGAGGAGGACAGACAGGAACTACTGCAGGGAGGGAGAGGAGAACAGACAGGAACTACTGCAGGGAGGGAGAGGAGAACAGACAGGAACTACTGCAGAGAGGGAGAGGAGGACAGACAGGAACTACTGTAGGGAGGGAGAGGAGGACAGACAGGAACTACTGCAGGGAGGGAGAGGAGAACAGACAGGAACTACTGTAGGGAGGGAGAGGAGAACAGACAGTAACTACTGCAGGGAGGGAGAGGAGGACAGACAGGAACTACTGTAGGGAGGGAGAGGAGAACAGACAGGAACTACTGCAGGGAGGGAGAGGAGGACAGACAGGAACTACTGTAGGGAGGGAGAGGAGAACAGACAGGAACTACTGTAGGGAGGGAGAGGAGAACAGACAGGAACTACTGTAGGGAGGGAGAGGAGAACAGACAGGAACTACTGTAGGGAGGGAGAGGAGGACAGACAGGAACTACTGCAGGGAGGGAGAGGAGGACAGACAGGAACTACTGCAGGGAGGGAGAGGAGAACAGACAGGAACTACTGTAGGGAGGGAGAGGAGAACAGACAGGAACTACTGCAGGGAGGGAGAGGAGAACAGACAGGAACTACTGCAGGGAGGGAGAGGAGGACAGACAGGAACTACTGCAGGGAGGGAGAGGAGAACAGACAGTAGAACAGAACTAATGTGGTCTGGCTGTAAACTCCGGCCTCTAGTTATTGTTCCGTGTGGTGAGAGTTGGGGACAGAGACGGAGAGAGGAGGAGAGGGGATATTTACCCCATGTTTGGGTTCTGGAGGACTCCCATTATTCTCTGGATCCGGTCCATAGCAACGCTCTCCTGGAAACTGCTAAGACCTGGGAGACAGACGGACAGACGGACAGACAGGGAACAGTTATCATGAGTGAGGCCACAAGAGAGAGAATATGAGTTTGAAAGAACTGTTGGTTTTGTCAGTTACCTATTTAGAAGTAAAGCGATAAGGAAAAGAGACAGACAGTGAGTCTGTTCCAACTCAGTTCTTAAAGAACTGTTGCTTTTGTCAGTTACCTATTTAGAAGTAAAGCGATAAGGAAATGAGACAGACAGTGAGTCTGTTCCAACTCAGTTCTTAAAGAACTGTTGCTTTTGTCAGTTACCTATTAAATGGTATAACTGTGACACCACCTCCTCATCTGATCCACTAACAATATCTACCAAACCCTGGTGTAACTGTGACGCCACCTCTTCATCTGAACCACTAACAATATCTACCAAACCCTGGTGTAACTGTGACCTCCTCATCTGATCCACTAACAATATCTACCAAACCCTGGTGTAACTGTGACCTCCTCATCTGATCCACTAACAATATCTACCAAACCCTGGTGTAACTGACACCACCTCCTCATCTGAACCACTAACAATATCTACCAAACCCTGGTGTAACTGTGACGCCACCTCCTCATCTGATCCACTAACAATATCTACCAAACCCTGGTGTAACTGACACCACCTCCTCATCTGAACCACTAACAATATCTACCAAACCCTGGTGTAACTGACACCACCTCCTCATCTGATCCACTAACAATATCTACCAAACCCTGGTGTAACTGTGACACCACCTCCTCATCTGAACCACTAACAATATCTACCAAACCCTGGTGTAACTGACACCACCTCCTCATCTGATCCACTAACAATATCTACCAAACCCTGGTGTAACTGTGACGCCACCTCCTCATCTGATCCACTAACAATATCTACCAAACCCTGGTGTAACTGTGACGCCATCTCTTCATCTGATCCACTAACAATATCTACCAAACCCTGGTGTAACTGTGACCTCCTCATCTGATCCACTAACAATATCTACCAAACCCTGGTGTAACTGTGACACCACCTCCTCATCTGATCCACTAACAATATCTACCAAACCCTGGTGTAACTGTGACGCCACCTCCTCATCTGATCCACTAACAATATCTACCAAACCCTGGTGTAACTGTGACCTCCTCATCTGATCCACTAACAATATCTACCAAACCCTGGTGTAACTGTGACACCACCTCCTCATCTGATCCACTAACAATATCTACCAAACCCTGGTGTAACTGTGACGCCACCTCCTCATCTGATCCACTAACAATATCTACCAAACCCTGGTGTAACTGTGACCTCCTCATCTGATCCACTAACAATATCTACCAAACCCTGGTGTAACTGTGACACCACCTCCTCATCTGATCCACTAACAATATCTACCAAACCCTGGTGTAACTGACACCACCTCCTCATCTGAACCACTAACAATATCTACCAAACCCTGGTGTAACTGACACCACCTCCTCATCTGATCCACTAACAATATCTACCAAACCCTGGTGTAACTGACACCACCTCCTCATCTGATCCACTAACAATATCTACCAAACCCTGGTGTAACTGTGACACCACCTCCTCATCTGAACCACTAACAATATCTACCAAACCCTGGTGTAACTGTGACGCCACCTCCTCATCTGAACCACTAACAATATCTACCAAACCCTGGTGTAACTGTGACGCCACCTCTTCATCTGAACCACTAACAATATCTACCAAACCCTGGTGTAACTGTGACCTCCTCATCTGATCCACTAACAATATCTACCAAACCCTGGTGTAACTGTGACCTCCTCATCTGATCCACTAACAATATCTACCAAACCCTGGTGTAACTGTGACCTCCTCATCTGAACCACTAACAATATCTACCAAACCCTGGTGTAACTGACACCACCTCTTCATCTGAACCACTAACAATATCTACCAAACCCTGGTGTAACTGACACCACCTCCTCATCTGATCCACTAACAATATCTACCAAACCCTGGTGTAACTGTGACGCCACCTCCTCATCTGATCCACTAACAATATCTACCAAACCCTGGTGTAACTGACACCACCTCCTCATCTGAACCACTAACAATATCTACCAAACCCTGGTGTAACTGTGACGCCACCTCTTCATCTGAACCACTAACAATATCTACCAAACCCTGGTGTAACTGTGACGCCACCTCCTCATCTGATCCACTAACAATATCTACCAAACCCTGGTGTAACTGTGACCTCCTCATCTGATCCACTAACAATATCTACCAAACCCTGGTGTAACTGTGACCTCCTCATCTGATCCACTAACAATATCTACCAAACCCTGGTGTAACTGTGACCTCCTCATCTGATCCACTAACAATATCTACCAAACCCTGGTGTAACTGACACCACCTCCTCATCTGAACCACTAACAATATCTACCAAACCCTGGTGTAACTGTGACCTCCTCATCTGATCCACTAACAATATCTACCAAACCCTGGTGTAACTGTGACCTCCTCCTCATCTGATCCACTAACAATATCTACCAAACCCTGGTGTAACTGTGACCTCCTCATCTGATCCACTAACAATATCTACCAAACCCTGGTGTAACTGACACCACCTCCTCATCTGATCCACTAACAATATCTACCAAACCCTGGTGTAACTGACACCACCTCCTCATCTGAACCACTAACAATATCTACCAAACCCTGGTGTAACTGTGACACCACCTCCTCATCTGAACCACTAACAATATCTACCAAACCCTGGTGTAACTGTGACCTCCTCATCTGATCCACTAACAATATCTACCAAACCCTGGTGTAACTGTGACCTCCTCATCTGATCCACTAACAATATCTACCAAACCCTGGTGTAACTGTGACCTCCTCATCTGATCCACTAACAATATCTACCAAACCCTGGTGTAACTGTGACACCACCTCCTCATCTGAACCACTAACAATATCTACCAAACCCTGGTGTAACTGTGACGCCACCTCCTCATCTGATCCACTAACAATATCTACCAAACCCTGGTGTAACTGACACCACCTCCTCATCTGATCCACTAACAATATCTACCAAACCCTGGTGTAACTGACACCACCTCCTCATCTGATCCACTAACAATATCTACCAAACCCTGGTGTAACTGTGACACCACCTCCTCATCTGAACCACTAACAATATCTACCAAACCCTGGTGTAACTGTGACCTCCTCATCTGAACCACTAACAATATCTACCAAACCCTGGTGTAACTGTGACACCACCTCCTCATCTGAACCACTAACAATATCTACCAAACCCTGGTGTAACTGTGACCTCCTCATCTGATCCACTAACAATATCTACCAAACCCTGGTGTAACTGTGACGCCACCTCTTCATCTGAACCACTAACAATATCTACCAAACCCTGGTGTAACTGACACCACCTCCTCATCTGAACCACTAACAATATCTACCAAACCCTGGTGTAACTGTGACCTCCTCATCTGATCCACTAACAATATCTACCAAACCCTGGTGTAACTGTGACCTCCTCATCTGATCCACTAACAATATCTACCAAACCCTGGTGTAACTGTGACCTCCTCATCTGATCCACTAACAATATCTACCAAACCCTGGTGTAACTGTGACCTCCTCATCTGATCCACTAACAATATCTACCAAACCCTGGTGTAACTGTGACCTCCTCATCTGAACCACTAACAATATCTACCAAACCCTGGTGTAACTGACACCACCTCCTCATCTGATCCACTAACAATATCTACCAAACCCTGGTGTAACTGACACCACCTCCTCATCTGATCCACTAACAATATCTACCAAACCCTGGTGTAACTGTGACACCACCTCCTCATCTGAACCACTAACAATATCTACCAAACCCTGGTGTAACTGTGACGCCACCTCCTCATCTGATCCACTAACAATATCTACCAAACCCTGGTGTAACTGTGACGCCACCTCCTCATCTGATCCACTAACAATATCTACCAAACCCTGGTGTAACTGACACCACCTCCTCATCTGAACCACTAACAATATCTACCAAACCCTGGTGTAACTGTGACCTCCTCATCTGATCCACTAACAATATCTACCAAACCCTGGTGTAACTGTGACCTCCTCATCTGATCCACTAACAATATCTACCAAACCCTGGTGTAACTGTGACCTCCTCATCTGATCCACTAACAATATCTACCAAACCCTGGTGTAACTGTGACCTCCTCATCTGATCCACTAACAATATCTACCAAACCCTGGTGTAACTGACACCACCTCCTCATCTGATCCACTAACAATATCTACCAAACCTGGCCTACGCAGCGCTACAACAGACACTCTGTAGCTCTACAATATCTACCAAACCTGGCCCACACAGCGCTACAACAGACACTCTGTAGCTCTACAATATCTACCAAACCTGGCCTAAGCAGCGCTACAACAGACACTCTGTAGCCCTACAATATCTACCAAACCTGGCCTACGCAGCGCTACAACAGACACTCTGTAGCTCTACAATATCTACCAAACCTGGCCCACGCAGCGCTACAACAGACACTCTGTAGCTCTACAATATCTACCAAACCTGGCCTACGCAGCGCTACAACAGACACTCTGTAGCTCTACAATATCTACCAAACCTGGCCTACGCAGCGCTACAACAGACACTCTGTAGCTCTACAATATCTACCAAACCTGGCCCACGCAGCGCTACAACAGACACTCTGTAGCTCTACAATATCTACCAAACCTGGCCCACGCAGCGCTACAACAGACACTCTGTAGCTCTACAATATCTACCAAACCTGGCCTACGCAGCGCTACAACAGACACTCTGTAGCTCTACAATATCTACCAAACCTGGCCTACGCAGCGCTACAACAGACACTCTGGTAGCTCTACAATATCTACCAAACCTGGCCCACGCAGCGCTACAACAGACACTCTGTAGCCCTACAATATCTACCAAACCTGGCCTACGCAGCGCTACAACAGACACTCTGTAGCTCTACAATATCTACCAAACCTGGCCCACGCAGCGCTACAACAGACACTCTGTAGCTCTACAATATCTACCAAACCTGGCCCACGCAGCGCTACAACAGACACTCTGTAGCTCTACAATATCTACCAAACCTGGCCCACGCAGCGCTACAACAGACACTCTGTAGCTCTACAATATCTACCAAACCTGGCCCACGCAGCGCTACAACAGACACTCTGTAGCTCTACAATATCTACCAAACCTGGCCTACGCAGCGCTACAACAGACACTCTGTAGCTCTACAATATCTACCAAACCTGGCCTACGCAGCGCTACAACAGACACTCTGTAGCTCTACAATATCTACCAAACCTGGCCCACGCAGCGCTACAACAGACACTCTGTAGCTCTACAATATCTACCAAACCTGGCCCACGCAGCGCTACAACAGACACTCTGTAGCTCTACAATATCTACCAAACCTGGCCCACACAGCGCTACAACAGACACTCTGTAGCTCTACAATATCTACCAAACCTGGCCCACGCAGCGCTACAACAGACACTCTGTAGCTCTACAATATCTACCAAACCTGGCCCACACAGCGCTACACCAGACACTCTGTAGCTCTACAATATCTACCAAACCTGGCCCACGCAGCGCTACAACAGACACTCTGTAGCTCTACAATATCTACCAAACCTGGCCCACACAGCGCTACACCAGACACTCTGTAGCTCTACAATATCTACCAAACCTGGCCTACGCAGCGCTACAACAGACACTCTGTAGCTCTACAATATCTACCAAACCTGGCCTACGCAGCGCTACAACAGACACTCTGTAGCTCTACAATATCTACCAAACCTGGCCCACGCAGCGCTACAACAGACACTCTGTAGCTCTACAATATCTACCAAACCTGGCCCACGCAGCGCTACAACAGACACTCTGTAGCTCTACAATATCTACCAAACCTGGCCCACGCAGCGCTACAACAGACACTCTGTAGCTCTACAATATCTACCAAACCTGGCCCACGCAGCGCTACAACAGACACTCTGTAGCTCTACAATATCTACCAAACCTGGCCTAAGCAGCGCTACAACAGACACTCTGTAGCTCTACAATATCTACCAAACCTGGCCCACGCAGCTCTACAACAGACACTCTGTAGCTCTACAATATCTACCAAACCTGGCCCACACAGCTCTACAACAGACACTCTGTAGCTCTACAATATCTACCAAACCTGGCCTACGCAGCGCTACAACAGACACTCTGTAGCTCTACAATATCTACCAAACCTGGCCTACGCAGCGCTACAACAGACACTCTGTAGCTCTACAATATCTACCAAACCTGGCCCACACAGCGCTACAACAGACACTCTGTAGCTCTACAATATCTACCAAACCTGGCCTACGCAGCGCTACAACAGACACTCTGTAGCTCTACAATATCTACCAAACCTGGCCTACGCAGCGCTACAACAGACACTCTGTACCTCTACAATATCTACCAAACCTGGCCCACGCAGCGCTACAACAGACACTCTGTAGCTCTACAATATCTACCAAACCTGGCCCACGCAGCGCTACAACAGACACTCTGGTAGCTCTACAATATCTACCAAACCTGGCCTACGCAGCGCTACAACAGACACTCTGTAGCTCTACAATATCTACCAAACCTGGCCCACGCAGCGCTACAACAGACACTCTGTAGCTCTACAATATCTACCAAACCTGGCCCACACAGCGCTACAACAGACACTCTGTAGCTCTACAATATCTACCAAACCTGGCCTACGCAGCGCTACAACAGACACTCTGTAGCTCTACAATATCTACCAAACCTGGCCTACGCAGCGCTACAACAGACACTCTGTAGCTCTACAATATCTACCAAACCTGGCCCACGCAGCGCTACAACAGACACTCTGTACCTCTACAATATCTACCAAACCTGGCCCACACAGCGCTACAACAGACACTCTGTAGCTCTACAATATCTACCAAACCTGGCCCACGCAGCGCTACAACAGACACTCTGTAGCTCTACAATATCTACCAAACCTGGCCCACACAGCGCTACAACAGACACTCTGTAGCTCTACAATATCTACCAAACCTGGCCTACGCAGCGCTACAACAGACACTCTGTAGCTCTACAATATCTACCAAACCTGGCCCACGCAGCGCTACAACAGACACTCTGTAGCTCTACAATATCTACCAAACCTGGCCCACGCAGCTCTACAACAGACACTCTGTAGCTCTACAATATCTACCAAACCTGGCCCACGCAGCGCTACAACAGACACTCTGTAGCTCTACAATATCTACCAAACCTGGCCTACGCAGCGCTACAACAGACACTCTGTAGCTCTACAATATCTACCAAACCTGGCCCACACAGCGCTACAACAGACACTCTGTACCTCTACAATATCTACCAAACCTGGCCTACGCAGCGCTACAACAGACACTCTGTAGCTCTACAATATCTACCAAACCTGGCCCACGCAGCGCTACAACAGACACTCTGTAGCTCTACAATATCTACCAAACCTGGCCTACGCAGCGCTACAACAGACACTCTGTAGCTCTACAATATCTACCAAACCTGGCCTAAGCAGCACTAAAACAGACACGCTGAAGCCACTGGGTACAGCATATCTGGGTAATAGTGGGTGGCAACAGTCTTCCTGTGTCTGATCAAGCATTTTATCTCTCTGAACCTCTCTCTCTCTGTCTCTGTCTCTCTCTCTCTCTCTACATCTCTCTCTCTCTACCTCTACCTCTCTCTCTCTCTCTACCTCTCTCTCTCTCTCTCTCTACCTCTCTCTCTCTCTCTCTCTCTGTCTCTGTCTCTGTCTCTCTCTACATCTCTCTCTCTCTCTACCTCTCTCTCTCTCTCTCTCTATACCTATCTCTCTCTCTACATCTCTCTCTCTCTTTCTCTCTCTCTCTCTCTCTCTCTCTCTCTCTCTCTACCTCTACCTCTACCTCTACCTCTCTCTACCTCTACCTCTACATCTCTCTCTCTTTCTCTCTCACTCTATCTCTCTCCCTTCCTCTCTCTCTCTCATCTCTCTCTCTCTACCTCTCTCTCTACCTCTCTCTCTGTCTCTCTCTGTCTTTGTCTCGCTCTCTCTCTCTCTCTACATCTCTCTCTCTCTCTACCTCTCTCTCTCTACCTCTGTCTCTGTCTCTGTCTCTCAATTCAATTCAAGGGGCTTTATTGATATGGGAAACATATGTTAACATTGCCAAAGCAAGTGAGGTAGATAATGTACAAAAGTGAAATAAGAAATAAAAATGAACAGTAACGATTACACTCACAAACGTCCAAAAGAATAAAGATATTTCAAATGTCATATTATATATATACAGTGTTGTAACAATGTACAAATGGTTAAAGTACAAAAGGGAAAATAAATAAGCATAAATATGGGTTGTATTTACAATGGTGTTTGTTCTTCACTGGTTGCCCTTTTCTTGTGGCAACAGGTCACACATCTTGCTGCTGTGATGGAACACTGTGGTATTTCACCCAGTAGATATGGGAGTTTATCAAAATTGGGTTTGTTTTCAAATTATTTGTTGGTCTGTGTAATCTGAGGGAAATACGTCTCTCTAATATGGTCATACATTTGTCAGGAGGTTAGGAAGTGCAGCTCAGTTTCCACCTCATTTTGTGGGCAGTGTGCACATAGCCTGTTTGGGCTGCAAGCCCGACGTCGGTACACTTATGACAACAGCCAGCTCAAAGTGCAGGGCGCGAAATTCAAAAGATATTTTTTTTAAATATTTAACTTTCACACATTAACAAGTCCAATACAGCATATGAAAGGTACACATCTTGTGAATCAAGCCAACATGTCCGATTTTTTAAATGTTTTACAGGGAAGACAAAATATGTAAATCTATTAGCTAACCACGTTAGCAAAAGACACCACTTTTCTTACTCCATCAGTTTCTTACTCCATCAGTAGCTATCACAAATTCGACCAAATAAAGAAATAAATAGCCACTAACCAAGAAAAAACTTCATCAGATGACAGTCTGATAACATATTTATTGTATAGCATATGTTTTGTTCGAAAAATGTGCATATTTCAGGTATAAATCATAGTTTACATTTCAGCTACAATCAGAAATTGCACCGAAAGCAGCCATAATATTTACAGACACCAACGTCAAATACCTAATTACTCATCATAAAACATTTCTGAAAAATACATAGTGTACAGCAATTGAAAGACAGGCATCTTGTGATTCCAGACAATATTTCCGATTTATTAAATGTTTTACAGCGAAAACAAAATGTAGCGCTATATTAGCGTAGCCACAATAGCCAGAAACACTTGGGCGCCCACGACCAGTTCACATGCACGACAGATATTAGAAATAGCATCATAAAATGTTTCTTACTTTTGGTGATCTTCCGTCAGAATGTTGGACAAGGTGTCCTTTGTCCAGAACAGTCGTTGTTTTGAGCTGGAACGGCAAATATCCCTCTTCATTTAGCATGCACACTAGCCGAGTGGCACGGATCTCTCCAACGACAACAAAGTCAGAGAACGGAACACGGCAAAACTCCCGAAATATTTTCAATAATCTGATTAAACTATATTGAAAAAACATACGTTACGATGATATGGTCACATGTATCAAATCAAATCTAAGACGGAGATGTTAGTCTTCCATAACGAGAGCAAAACAGAAGGCATATCCATGTCCTCTTTCGCACGCTCCAGAAACAGGAAGTGGACGGTCACGTCAAAGAAATAGCTTTTATTCCACCTCAGACCAAGATAAACACAAAATTTCTTCTCTCACAGCCTCTTGACACCCAGAGGAAGGCGTATGAAGTGTACGTAGACTCTTACGTATCATGACCATGTATAGGCAGGAAGTTGAACAGAGCATATATTTCTGACATTCCACTTCCTGGTCAGGAAAAGTGCTGCAGAATGAGTTCTGTTTCACTCAGAGAAATACTTCAAACGGTTTTAGAAACTAGAGAGTGTTTTCTATCCAATAGTAATAATAATATGCATATTGTACGAGCAAGAATTGAGTACGAGGCCGTTTGAAATGGGCACTATTTAACTGGCTACTCAATACTGCCCCTTGCAGCCATAAGAAGTTTTTAAGAGCCAGGTCTGCCTACGGCGGCCTTTCTCAATAGCAAGGCTATGCTCACTGAGTCTGTACATAGTCAAAGCTTTCCTTAAGTTTGGGTCAGTCACAGTGGTCAGGTATTCTGCCACTGTGTCCTCTCTGTTTAGGGCCAAATAGCATTCTAGTTTGCTCTGTTTTTTTGTTAATTCTTTTGAATAAGTCAAGTAATAATATTTTTGTTTTCTCATGATTTGCTTGGGTCTCATTGTGCTGTTGTCCTGTGGGCTCTGTGGGGTGTGTTTGTGTTTGTGAACAGAGTCTCAGGACCAGCTTGCTTAGGGGACTCTTCTCCAGGTTCATCTCTCTGTAGGTGATGGCTTTGTTATGTAAGGTTTGGGAATCGCTTCCTTTTAGGTGGTTGTAGAATTTAACGGCTCTTTTCTGGATTTTGATAATTAGCGGATAACGGCCTAATTCTGCTCTGCATGCATTATTTGGTGTTCTACATTGTACACAGAGGATATTTTTGCAGAATTCTGCATGATGAGTCTCAATTTGGTGTTTGTCCCATTTTGTGAATTCTTGGTTGGTGAGCGGACCCCAGACCTCACAACCATAAAGGGCAATGGGCTCTATGACTGATTCAAGTATTTTTAGCCAGATCCTAATTGGTATGTTGAATTTTATGTTCCTTTTGATGGCATAGAAGGCCCGTCTTGCCTTGTCGCTCAGATCGTTCACAGCTTTGTGGCGCTGATGTTTAGGCCGAGGTATGTATTGTTTTTTGTGTGCTCTAGGGCAATGGTGTCTAGATGGAATTTGTATTTGTGGTCCTGGCAACTGGACCTTTTTTGGAACAACATTTTTTCGTCTCTCTCTGTCTCTCTCTCTCTCTGTGTCTCTTTCTCTCTGTCTCTCTCTCTCTCGCTCTCTTTCTCTCTCTCTCTCTGTCTCTCTCTCTCTCTGTGTCTCTTTCTCTCTGTCTCTCTCTCTCTCTCGCTCTCTTTCTCTCTCTCTCTCTGTCTCTCTCTCTCTCTCTCTGTCTCTGTCTCTGTCTCTCTGTCTCTGTCTCTCTCTCTCTCTCTCTCTCTCTCTCTCTCTACCTCTCTCTGTCTCTCTCTCTCTGTCTCTCTCTCTCTACCTCTCATTCTCTCTCTCTGTCTCTCTCTCTACCTCTCTCTGTCTCCCTCTCTGTCTCCCTCTCTGTCTCCCTCTCTGTCTCCCTCTCTCTCTACCTCTCTCTCTGTCTCTCTCTACCTCTCTCTCTGTCCTCTGTCTCTCTCTTTACCTCACTCTCTACCTCTCTCTACCTCTCTCTGTCTCGCTCTCTATCTCTCTCTCTATCTCTCTCTCTCTCTGTCTCTCTCTCTGTCTCTCTACCTCTCTGTCTCTCTCTCTCTCTCTCTCTTTCTCTCTCTGTCTCTCTCTACCTCTCTCTGTCTCTCTCTCTACCTCTGTCTCTCTCTGTCTCTCTCTCTACCCCTCTCTGTCTCTCTCTCTACCTCTGTCTCTCTCTCTCTCTGTCTCTCTCTCTCTCTCTCTGTCTCTGTGTGTCTCTTTCTCTCTGTCTCTCAGGTTAAAAGGACTGGAGATCAGATCCCTGTCTCTGTTCTATGCTTTGATCCTTCCTCCTTATGCTTCCGCTGCTGCTGCTTTGTAATTTAACAATTGTACTGTGTATCTTAGAAACTAAACTACATTGAATTCCTCCCTCATACTGATGTACTCCTGTAAAACAGAATAGCTTAGACAGAATAGCTTTACTCAATTGTACCGTAAATGAAGGCTGCTATCTTGAAGCAACATGGTTGTAATGTGTTTATGTCAAGTTACCAGGGATGTAAAGTGGCTCTTAGCCTATAAGTGGAAGAAACAACGGGACTCGTATGAATAACACGAGGGCATGACGACAACATGTTTTCTGTTCGGTCGATCTGAGGCAGCAGCCTAGTCAGCATGACTGATGAGCCTCCGGCTATCTATAGTAGTGATCTGTAGTGACGCACCACACACACACACCATTCAGAAAAGCTGTGTGTGTGTGTGTGTGTGTGTGTGTGTGTGTGTGTGTGTGTGTGTGTGTGTGTGTGTGTGTGTGTGTGTGTGTGTGTGTGTGTGTGTGTGTGTGTGTGTATAGGGTATAGTACGGGGAGGGATTAAATGAGTTCTTGGAGATTAGACGACTCACTCACGTTCTGAGTACCTCCCAGAGCGCAGGCCTCCCAGGATGGAAGACAGGGGATGGAGGTAGCGCTGGAGCTCCATACACTGAGGACAACACAGGTATCTTTTGGTTATCACTACGGCAACAGCTTCCAGGAACAACACAATATTTACATATGACAGTTATTCAGAAAATAAGGTAATGGAATAAAACAACAAAACACACAGTGATGGGTTAGCATTAGCAACTAGTATTCTATAGCTATATAACATGAACACTGGGGGTTAGCATTAGCAACTAGTATTCTCTAGCTATATAACATGAACACTGGGGGTTAGCATTAGCAACTAGTATTCTCTAGCTATATAACATGAATACTGGGGGGTTAGCATTAGCAACTAGTATTCTCTAGCTATATAACATGAATACTGGGGGTTAGCATTAGCAACTAGTATTCTCTAGCTATATAACATGAATACTGGGGGGTTAGCATTAGCAACCAGTATTCTCTAGCTATATAACATGCATACTGGGGGTTAGCATTAGCAACTAGTATTCTCTAGCTATATAACATGAATATAGGGGGGTTAGCAACTAGTATTCTCTAGCTATATAACATGAACACTGGGAGGTTAGCATTAGCATCTAGTATTCTCTAGCTATATAACATGAATACTAGGGGTTAGCATTAGCAACTAGTATTCTCTAGCTATATAACATGAATACTGGGGGGTTAGCATTAGCAACTAGTATTCTCTAGCTATATAACATGAATACTGGGTGGTTAGCATTAGCAACTAGTATTCTCTAGCTATATAACATGAATACTGGGGGGTTAGCAACTAGTATTCTCTAGCTATATAACATGAATACTGGGGGGTTAGCATTAGCAACTAGTATTCTCTAGCTATATAACATGAATACTGGGGGTTAGCATTAGCAACTAGTATTCTCTAACTATATAACATGAATACTGGGGGATTAGCATTAGCAACTAGTATTCTCTAGCTATATAACATGAATACTGGGGGGTTAGCATTAGCAACTAGTATTCTCTAGCTATATAACATGAATACTGGGGGGTTAGCATTAGCAAATAGTATTCCCTCGCTATATAACATGAATACTGGGGGATTAGCATTAGCAACTAGTATTCTCTAGCTATATAACATGAATACTGGGGGGTTAGCATTAGCAACTAGTATTCTCTAGCTATATAACATGAATACTGGGGGTTAGCATTAGCAACTAGTATTCTCTAGCTATATAACATGAATACTGGGGGGTTAGCATTAGCAACTAGTATTCTCTAGCTATATAACATGAATACTGGGGGGTTAGCATTAGCAACTAGTATTCTCTAGCTATATAACATGAATACTGGGGGGTTAGCATTATCAACTAGTATTTTCTAGCTATATAACATGAATACTGGGGGGTTAGCATTAGCAACTAGTATTCTCTAGCTATATAACATGAATACTGGGGATTAGCATTAGCAACTAGTATTTTCTAGCTATATAACATGAATACTGGGGGTTAGCATTAGCAACTAGTATTCTCTAGCTATATAACATGAATACTGGGGGGTTAGCAACTAGTATTCTCTAGCTATATAACATGAATACTGGGGGGTTAGCATTAGCAACTAGTATTCTCTAGCTATATAACATGAATACTGGGGGTTAGCATTAGCAACTAGTATTCTCTAGCTATATAACATGAATACTGGGGGGTTAGCAACTAGTATTCTCTAGCTATATAACATGAATACTGGGGGGTTAGCATTAGCAACTAGTATTCTCTAGCTATATAACATGAATACTGGGGGGTTAGCATTAGCAAATAGTATTCCCTCGCTATATAACATGAATACTGGGGGATTAGCATTAGCAACTAGTATTCTCTAGCTATATAACATGAATACTGGGGGGTTAGCATTAGCAACTAGTATTCTCTAGCTATATAACATGAATACTGGGGGGTTAGCATTAGCAAATAGTATTCCCTCGCTATATAACATGAATACTGGGGGATTAGCATTAGCAACTAGTATTCTCTAGCTATATAACATGAATACTGGGGGGTTAGCATTAGCAACTAGTATTCTCTAGCTATATAACATGAATACTGGGGGTTAGCATTAGCAACTAGTATTCTCTAGCTATATAACATGAATACTGGGGGGTTAGCATTAGCAACTAGTATTCTCTAGCTATATAACATGAATACTGGGGGGTTAGCATTAGCAACTAGTATTCTCTAGCTATATAACATGAATACTGGGGGGTTAGCATTAGCAACTAGTATTCTCTAGCTATATAACATGAATACTGGGGGGTTAGCATTAGCAACTAGTATTCTCTAGCTATATAACATGAATACTGGGGGGTTAGCATTAGCAACTAGTATTCTCTAGCTATATAACATGAATACTGGGGGGTTAGCATTAGCAAATAGTATTCCCTCGCTATATAACATGAATACTGGGGGGTTAGCATTAGCAACTAGTATTCTCTAGCTATATAACATGAATACTGGGGGGTTAGCATTAGCAACTAGTATTCTCTACTTAAAGCTACACATTATCACCCTGTTCCATTCATAGTGTTTTGTTTTGAGCGCCCATAGTAGTGTACTAGTGCACTGCACCCTTACTAGTACACTAATTTTGACCAGGACCGATAGGGTGTAGTGCACTGTCCAGGGAATCGGGTGGCATTTGGGCTGTGTGACCCATGTCTTATAACGGGTCTTATAAGAATGACATCTAGAATTTATAGGATCTACTGTATGTGGTGACCCTTCACCTTCTGGGCAAACAGCTGATCCTTCTCAGGCTCCCCAGGTTTCGGTGTGTCTCTGTTCCTACAGCCTTCATACTGGTCTCCTGGGTGCCATCCATGGCCGTGTGCCCTCTTCCTGCCCTGCCCAGGCTTCTCAGTGCCACTCTGTCCGCTGCTTCTATCCCAGGTTTGAGAGGAGGACGTCGGGCTCCATGACTGTCTCGGTCTACTGCTTCTATCCCAGGCTTGAGAGGAGGACGTCGGGCTCCATGACTGTCTCGGTCTGCTGCTTCTATCCCAGGCTTGAGAGGAGGACGTCGGGCTCCATGACTGTCTCGGTCTGCTGCTTCTATCCCAGGCTTGAGAGGAGGACGTCGGGCTCCATGACAGTCTCTGCTGCTGCTGACCATACACAGTAGGACTATATTCCTGCGTCTCACTGGCCTCAGTGGGCCAGCTATATCTCTGGGTCTCACTGGGGCAGCGGCCCCCCTCGTAGGTGGCTGGAGGGGTGCCGCCACAACTAGAATCTCTGTCCCTGCTGCTCAGTCGAGGGTCAACATCGTTGGAATTATCACTGTACCCATCCCTACTGAGGCCAGAGTCCCCGAAATCTCCCGTGTCACTGCTCAGCCTATGGGGGTCCTCATGGTTGGAATTCCTGTTTAGCCTAGAGATCCCGTCCTTCGAAGAACCACAGTCGGTGTTACTGGGAGAGTCCCTTAATGATGATGATGATGATGATGAGGGTGGGGGTAAGGAGGACGAAGGTGCCGTCCTGGCACTGTCGACTGTGTGTCCGTCGGGGCTCAGTCCCACGCCACTGTCGTTGTCATTATCCTCACTGTCGCTGGCCAGGTAGTCTATTGAGTAATCGGAGTCAGACGCAGACATCCTCCAACGTATAGCAGGGCTACGGGCTCTCATCCACTAGAGAGCATCACACACCTGCAACACAATGTACTGTACATTATCAAGCACCTGCAACACAATATACAGTACATTATCAAGCACCTGCAACACAATGTACTGTACATTATCACACACCTGTAACACAATATACAGTACATGATTATCACACACCTGCAACACAATGTACAGTACATGATTATCACACACCTGCAACACAATGTACTGTACATTATCAAGCACCTGCAACACAATATACAGTACATTATCACACACCTGTAACACAATATACAGTACATGATTATCACACACCTGCAACACAATGTACTGTACATTATCAAGCACCTGCAACACAATATACAGTACATTATCACACACCTGCAACACAATATACAGTACATTATCATGTACCTGCAACACAATATACAGTACATTATCACACACCTGCAACACAATATATAGTAAATTATCACACACCTGCAACACAATGTACAGTACATTATCACACACCTGCAACACAATATACAGTACATTATCACACACCTGCAACACAATATATAGTAAATTATCACACACCTGCAACACAATGTACAGTACATTATCACACACCTGCAACACAATATACAGTACATTATCACACACCTGCAACACAATGTACAGTAAATTATCACACACCTGCAACACAATGTACAGTACATTATCACACACCTGCAACACAATGTACAGTACATTATCACACACCTGCAACACAATATACAGTACATTATCAC
>NW_024058848.1:0-22500 GCF_016432855.1 Salvelinus namaycush
GAGAGAGAGAGAGAGGAGAGAGAGAGAGAGAGAGAGAGAGAGAGAGAGAGAGAGAGAGAGAGAGAGAGAGAGAGAGAGAGAGAGAGAGAGAGAGAGAGAGAGAGAGAGAGAGAGAGAGAGAGAGAGAGAGAGAGAGAGGAGAGAGAGAGAGAGAGAGAGAGAGAGAGAGAGAGAGAGAGAGAGAGAGAGAGAGAGAGAGAGAGAGAGAGAGAGAGGAGGATAGTTAGCACAGTGATACTTCATGAGTGGACAACTCTGTGTATTAACACCATGCTAAGCCTTAGAGAGGGGTAGCGATCAGGCAGAATGCAAAATAACACGTCGGCTGTTTCTGCATCCTTCCTTTATCCCCCATGACCAGGCCCAGCATTGTTGAATCCCTCCCTCGCTCCCTTTCTATCGCCCTCCCTCCCTCCCTCCCTCCCTCCCTCCCTCCCTCCCTCCCTCCCTCCCTCCCTCCCTCCCTCCCTCCCTCCCTCCCTCCCTCACCTTCCACCCGCCCTCCCTCACCTCCCTCCCTCACCTCCCTCCCTCCCTCCCCAGCCATGTAGAAATTATCGTCTAAAGGGTGTCATGGTATAAATGATCTGCTTAGCAGTCGGCTGTCCAGGCAGACAGGCGGATAGAGAGAGGAGAAGAGAGGAGAAGAGAGGAGACAAGAGGAGAGAGGAGAATAGGGGAGGAAGGGAGGAGAGGAGGGAGCGGGACTGAAGGGAGGAGAGGAGGGAGCGGGACTGAAGGGAGGAGAGGAGGGAGCGGGACTGAAGGGAGGAGAGGAGGGAGCGGGACTGAAGGGAGGAGAGGAGGGAGCGGGACTGAAGGGAGGAGAGGAGGGAGCGGGACTGAAGGGAGGAGAGGAGGGAGCGGGACTGAAGGGAGGAGAGGAGGGAGTGGGACTGAAGGGAGGAGAGGAGGGAGTGGGACTGAAGGGAGGAGAGGAGGGAGCGGGACTGAAGGGAGGAGAGGAGGGAGCGGGACTGAAGGGAGGAGAGGAGGGAGCGGGACTGAAGGGAGGAGAGGAGGGAGCGGGACTGAAGGGAGGAGAGGAGGGAGTGGGACTGAAGGGAGGAGAGGACTGAGCGGGACTGAAGGGAGGAGAGGAGGGAGCGGGACTGAAGGGAGGAGAGGAGGGAGCGGGACTGAAGGGAGGAGAGGAGGGAGCGGGACTGAAGGGAGGAGAGGGGGGAGCGGGACTGAAGGGAGGAGAGGAGGGAGCGGGACTGAAGGGAGGAGAGGAGGGAGCGGGACTGAAGGGAGGAGAGGAGGGAGTGGGACTGAAGAGAGAAAAGGAGAGAGCGGGACTGCTGATGCATGCTGTGAAGGCCCTACTTTAAAGGGAGAGTGGAGAAGGGAGGGGTGGAGGGATAGAGGTGCTAGAGTGCACCCCTCTCAGCTCATTGGGGAGAGATGATAGAGGGGGTAAGATGTTAGAGGTCAGAGGTCACTAATGGAGAGAGCGGGCTAACCCCCCACCTCTCCCAATCTCCACAGGGCCTAACCTCCTGCATACACAGCACTGTGTGTTCCTTTCATATTTATGAGTACAAACAGGGCCATGCAGACACACTGGTTTATTTCTCTGTGTGTTTGAGAGAGATGATTGAGAGGGAGATAAATACATAAAAGAGCATGAGAGACACACACACAGAGAGAGAGAGAGAGAGAGAGAGAGAGAGAGAGAGAGAGAGAGAGAGAGAGAGAGAGAGAGAGAGAGAGAGAGAGAGAGAGAGAGAGAGAGAGAGAGAGAGAGAGAGAGAGAGAGAGAGAGAGAGAAAGAGAGAGAGAGAGAGAGAGACAGAGAGACAGACAGACAGACAGACAGACAGACAGACAGACAGACAGACAGACAGACAGACAGACAGACAGACAGACAGACAGACAGAAAGACAGAAAGACAGAAAGACAGAGAGGGAAAGAAAGAAAGAAAGAAAGAAAGAAAGAAAGAAAGAAAGAAAGAAAGAAAGAGGGAGACCGCTGCAGCCTGTTCTGCATCACAGATGTGTGTAATGGACATGAAAAATACAATGTGTCTAAAAACTATCTGCCTGCCACGGGCTGTTGGGTGGCTTTCCAGGTCCTACTAAATCATTCATTGCCATGATAGGAGAGAGAGAGGGAGGCAGGGAGGGAGTGGAGGAGAGGGAGAGAGGGAGGGAGGCAGGGAGGGAGTGGAGGAGAGGGAGAGAGCGCGGGAGAGAGGGAGGCAGGGAGGTAGTGGAGGAGAGGGAGAGAGGGAGGGAGAGAGGGAGGGAGTGGAGGAGAGGGAGAGAGCGAGGGAGAGAGGGAGGCAGGGATTTAGTGGAGGAGAGTGAGAGAGGGAGGGAGAGAGGGAGGCAGGGAGGGAATGGAGGAGAGGGAGAGAGGGAGAGAGGGAGAGAGAGAGGGAGGCAGGGAGGGAGTGGATGAGAGGAAGAGAGGGAGGGAGAGAGGGAGGGAGAGAGGGAGGCAGGGAGGGAGTGGAGGAGAGGGCGAGAGGGAGGGAGAGAGGGAGGCAGGGAGGGAGTGGAGGAGAGGGAGAGAGGGAGGCAGGGATGGAGTGGAGGAGAGGGAGAGAGGGAGGGAGGCAGCGAGGGAGTGGAGGAGAGGGAGAGAGGGAGGGAGAGAGGGGAGGAGAGGGCGAGAGGGAGGGAGGCAGGGAGGGAGTGGAGGAGAGGGAGAGAGGGAGGGAGAGAAGGAGGCAGGAATGGAGTATGGTATCCTCAATGAAATGATCAAATGTACAGACAACAAATTCCAATTGGCTATACAAAAACTCTTTAACATCATCCTTAGCTCTGGCATCTTCCCCAATATTTGGAACCACGGACTGATCACCCCAATCCACAAAAGTGGAGACACATTTGACCCCAATAACTATATGCGTCAACAGGGATATGCGTCAACAGCAACCTTGGGAAAATCCTCTGCGTTATCATTAACAGCAGAATCATACATTTACTCAGTGAAAACAATGTACTGAGCAAAGGTCAAATGGTCTTTTAACCAAATGATCGTACGACAGACCACGTATTCACCCTGCACACCCTAATTGACAAACAAACAAACCAAAACAAAGGCAACGTCTTCTCATGCTTTGTTGATTTCAAAAAGCCTTGTACACAAACAGCACGTAAAATGGGCAAAAAACACACGCCGTGGGGTGAGACAGGGATGCAGCTTAAGCCCCACCCTCTTCAACATATATATCAACGAATTGGCGCGGGCAGTAGACAAGTCTGCAGCACCTGGCCTCACCCTACTAGAATCTGATATCAAATGTCTACTGTTTGCTGACGGTCTCGTGCTTCTGTCACCAACCAAGGAGGGCCTACAGCAACACCTAGATCTTCTGCACAGATTCTGTCAGACCTGGGACCTGATAGTAAATCTCAATAAGACCAAAATAATGGTGTTCCAAAAAAGGTCCAGTCACCAGGACCACAAATACAAATTCCATCTAGACACTGTTGCCCTAGAACACACAAAAAAACTATACATACCTTGGCCTAAACATCAACGCCACAGGTAATTTCCACAAACCTGTGAACAATCTGACAGACAAGGCAAGAAGGGCCTTCTATGCCATCAAAAGGAACATAAAATTTGACATACAATTAGGATCTGGCTAAAAATATCTGAATCAGTTATAAAACCCATTGCTCTTTATGGTTGTGAGGTCTGGGGTCCGCTCACCAACCAAGAATTCACAAAATGGGACAAACACCAAATTGATACTCTGCATTCAGAATTCTGCAAAAATATCCTCCGTGTACAATGTAGAACACCAAATAATGCATGCAAAGCAGAATTAGGCCGATACCCGCTAATCATCAAAATCCAGAAAAGAGACGTTAAATTCTACAACCACCTAAAAGGAAGCAATTCCCAAACCTTCCATAACAAACCCATCACCTACAGAGAGGTAAACCTGGAGAAGAGTCCCCTAAGCAAGCTGGTCCTGGGGCTCTGTTCACAAACACAAACAGACCCCACAGAGCCCCAGGACAGCAACACAATTAGACCCAACCAAATCATGAGAAAACAAAAAGATAATTACTTGACACATTGGAAAGAATTAACAAAAAAACAGAGCAAACTAGAATGCTATTTGGCCCTAAACAGAGAGTACACAGTGGCAGAACACAGACTCAGTGAGCATAGCCTTGCTATTGAGAAAGGCCGCCGTAGGCTATGTGCACACTGCCCAGAAAATGAGGTGGAAACTGAGCTGCACTTCCTAACCTCCTGCCCAATGTATGACCAGATTAGAGACACATATTTCCCCCAGATTACACAGACCCACAAAGAATTCGAAAACAACCCCAATTTTGATAAACTCCCATATCTACTGGGTGAAATACTACAGTGTGTCATCACAGCATCAAGATGTGTGACCTGTTGCCACAAGAAAAGGGCAACCAGTGAAGAACAAACACCATTGTAAATACAACCCATATTTATGCTTATTTATTTTCCCTTTTGTACATTAACCATTTGTACATCGTTACAACACTGTATATATACATAATATGACATTTGTAATGTCTTTATTCTTTTGGAACTTCTGTGAGTGTAATGTTTACTGAGGCAGGGAGAGAGGGAGGGAGGGAGTGGAGGAGAGGATGACTATTGGACTGTACACACTGTGTGGTATTTGTGAGAATGTCTAAATGTAAATATGACAACATGCTAATTAAGAGCTCTTTGTTGTTTCAGGGTCTCCTTTAAACCATCAGTACATAACTCTAGCCAGCATGATGTGTGGTACGACATGTCCCATATTTGCCCAAGACAAGGAGGGCTAAGTAAGTTGTAAATGGTACTCACCGAGAGCAAACTGCAGGACGGAGGCTGTTGTGGTGTTGAGAGGAACGCTGATCTAGAAGGAGAAGGAGTACAGATCATTGTCTGAATGTGTTTTTACGTGTGTGAGTTCTGTGTTTGCTTGTATTTCTCTCGACTGAACTAGTGCCAGGCAGCTGCATCAAAAGCTTGGATGACTGACAGACAGACTGTAACGCTTCTTATCACAGAGAGTCAATGAAATCAAGATACACTAAACAGCTGGTCGCTGTGTCTCAACAACAGGGAAATAGCATATTAACTTGATAATGATCATACTTGTTGGACGGGTAAGAGTGTGTGTTTAAGGTCTAATTTGGTGTGGCAGGTAACCTAGTGGTTAGAGGGTAGGGACGTCAGGTAACCTAGTGGTTAGAGGGTAGGGACGGCAGGTAGCCTAGTGGTTAGAGGGTAGGGACATCAGGTAACCTAGTGGTTAGAGGGTAGGGATGGCAGGTAACCTAGTGGTTAGAGCATTGGGCCAGTAACCGAAAGGTTGCCAGATCGAAACCCTGAGCTGACAAGGTACAAATTGGTTGTTCTGCTCCTGAACAAGGCAGTTAACCCACTGTTCCCCAGTAGGCTGTCATTATAAATAAGAATTTGTTCTTAACTGATTTGCCTAGTTGAATAAAGGTTAAATAAATAAAAAATATATAATAAATACATCTACTGCATGGTTAATGGTTCTTCAGGGTTTGTGGATCAAGCATAGTTTAGGATAGGATATAGGATCAAGCATAGTTTAGGATAGGATATAGGATCAAGCATAGTTTAGGATAGGATATAGGATCAAGCATAGTTTAGGATAGGATATAGGATCAAGCATAGTTTAGGATAGGATATAGGATCAAGCATAGTTTAGGATAGGATATAGGATCAAGCATAGTTTAGGATAGGATATAGGATCAAGCATAGTTTAGGATAGGATATAGGATCAAGCATAGTTTAGGATAGGATATAGGATCAAGCATAGTTTAGGATAGGATATAGGATCAAGCATAGTTTAGGATAGGATATAGGATCAAGCATAGTTTAGGATAGGATATAGGATCAAGCATAGTTTAGGATAGGATATAGGATCAAGCATAGTTTAGGATAGGATATAGGATCAAGCATAGTTTAGGATAGGATATAGGATCAAGCATAGTTTAGGATAGGATATAGGATCAAGCATAGTTTAGGATAGGATATAGGATCAAGCATAGTTTAGGATAGGATATAGGATCAAGCATAGTTTAGGATAGGATATAGGATCAAGCATAGTTTAGGATAGGATATAGGATCAAGCATAGTTTAGGATAGGATATAGGATCAAGCATAGTTTAGGATAGGATATAGGATCAAGCATAGTAAGCTCCCTGTGTGTTGTTGAGGTAAGCCCATACCAATTTGTTGTTGAGGTAAGCCCATACCAATTCTGTTGTTGAGGTAAGCCCATACCAATTTGTTGTTGAGGTAAGCCCATACCAATTTGTTGTTGAGGTAAGCCCATACCAATTTGTTGTTGAGGTAAGCCCATACCAATTTGTTGTTGAGGTAAGCCCATACCAATTTGTTGTTGAGGTAAGCCCATACCAATTCTGTTGTTGAGGTAAGCCCATACCAATTTGTTGTTGAGGTAAGCCCATACCAATTTGTTGTTGAGGTAAGCCCATACCAATTTGTTGTTGAGGTAAGCCCATACCAATTTGTTGTTGAGGTAAGCCCATACCAATTCTGTTGTTGAGGTAAGCCCATACCAATTTGTTGTTGAGGTAAGCCCATACCAATTCTGTTGTTGAGGTAAGCCCATACCAATTTGTTGTTGAGGTAAGCCCATACCAATTTGTTGTTGAGGTAAGCCCATACCAATTTGTTGTTGAGGTAAGCCCATACCAATTTGTTGTTGAGGTAAGCCCATACCAATTCTGTTGTTGAGGTAAGCCCATACCAATTTGTTGTTGAGGTAAGCCCATACCAATTTGTTGTTGAGGTAAGCCCATACCAATTTGTTGTTGAGGTAAGCCCATACCAATTTGTTGTTGAGGTAAGCCCATACCAATTCTGTTGTTGAGGTAAGCCCATACCAATTTGTTGTTGAGGTAAGCCCATACCAATTCTGTTGTTGAGGTAAGCCCATACCAATTCTGTTGTTGAGGTAAGCCCATACCAATTTGTTGTTGAGGTAAGCCCATACCAATTTGTTGTTGAGGTAAGCCCATACCAATTTGTTGTTGAGGTAAGCCCATACCAATTCTGTTGTTGAGGTAAGCCCATACCAATTTGTTGTTGAGGTAAGCCCATACCAATTTGTTGTTGAGGTAAGCCCATACCAATTCTGTTGTTGAGGTAAGCCCATACCAATTTGTTGTTGAGGTAAGCCCATACCAATTTGTTGTTGAGGTAAGCCCATACCAATTCTGTTGTTGAGGTAAGCCCATACCAATTTGTTGTTGAGGTAAGCCCATACCAATTTGTTGTTGAGGTAAGCCCATACCAATTCTGTTGTTGAGGTAAGCCCATACCAATTTGTTGTTGAGGTAAGCCCATACCAATTTGTTGTTGAGGTAAGCCCATACCAATTCTGTTGTTGAGGTAAGCCCATACCAATTTGTTGTTGAGGTAAGCCCATACCAATTTGTTGTTGAGGTAAGCCCATACCAATTTGTTGTTGAAGTAAGCTCACACAATTTTTTTTACATACTGTACTTCATTACCATTTTACTCATATTGTAATGAATTATAGGTCATATTTAATAGAAATCAGGTAACACTGAACAGTTATTTTAAGGCATGGTTGCCTAGTGGTTAAGAAAGGTCTGTGGTTCCAATCCCGGAGCCAACCAGGTGAAAAATCTGTCGATGTGTCCTTGAGCAAGACACTTAACCCTAATTGTTCTTGTAAATCGCTCTGCATAACAGCGTCTGATAAATGAATAAAATGTAAACATGTAAACAGATTAAAGGTTGCGGTATGTACGTGGTTGTTATAGTTACCAGCTCTCTCTCTCCGAAGGGTTCACAGAAGGTGACTGCTCTGCCGTGCATCAGGACCCCACACTGCTCTCCCACCTCACAGTTGCTACTCTCTGACCTGAGTGGAGGTGAGGGAGAGAGTTAGATCTTATTTAGCTCAAATCCGCAGATGCAAGCAAAGACAACGTCAGTACTTACCGTACACTCTTAGAAAAAAAAGGTGCTATCTAAGAACCTAGAACGGTTCTTCGACTTTCCCAATAAGAGAAGCATTTGAAGAACCCTTTTCAGTTCCAGGTAGAACCCTTATGGTTGAAAGTAGAATTATGCTGGGATTCATGTAACACCCTTTCCAAAAATAATTCTACATGGAACACAAAAGAGACCTACCTGGAACCAAAAAGGGTTCTCCTACGGGGACAACCGCAGAACCCTTTCGTAGTGGCACACACCTCTCTTTTTGTGACGTACATTAGAAGGCGGTGATAATTTATGCATGTTGAAAGTTTTCATGCAGTAAAGCAATACAATCACCATCTGGATTCTGTTCCAACATCACGTGAAATACTGTTTACCTGGTACCTATTTACCTGGTACCTATATATTTGGTACCTATTTACCTGGTACCTATTTACCTGGTACCTATTGTCAGGTTTTGGCCAAGACTGTTCGGGTTTTGGTCACTAGATGTCCCCATTGCACCTTTTTTGTACCTTTTGTTTTTCTTGCTCTAATTATTGTTTGCACCTGTAGGTCATTCCCTTGTTAGTATTTAAACCCTGTGTGTTCCTCAGTTCCTTGCTCAGTGTTTGTAAGTTAGCACCCAGCCCCAGCCCAAGCCTTGTTTTATATAGATATTTCTCTTGTTGGCTTTTCCAGAGGTTCTCTGGTTTAGTTCTTGTGTATTATTTGAGTAGTCTTTTGAGGTTTGTTTTTCCCTGCTGTTTTTTACCACTTTGTGGAGTTTCTTTTGTATTTTGGAGGATTTCCACTTTGTGCCTCTTGGCTTTATTTTTGGACATTGTGGATTTAGTTTCTTTGCCTGAAGATTTTGTTCTTTAATTAAACCACCATCTCTAGTACTGCTGTGTCTGCCTCATCTTCTGGGTTCTGACGATTATTAGTGACTGTTTCTCGCACCGGGTCCTGACAGAAACACTGAGCCATTATAATGAACCCAGAGGCAGCCAGTACCCAGGATCTTTTTTCCATGCTGTCCCACCACGAGGGGACTGTCCAACGCCACGAAGCTGCTCTGGTTCAGCAAGAGGCCTTAATGGCTAGACATTCTCAACTTCTGTCAGAGATGCTGACTTCCATAAAGCAGATTTCGGATCGACTTTCCCCGGCAACCGCTTCTGCTCCAGTTCATCCGATTCAAGTGCCCCTGGCAGTTAATCCCCTGGCTGAACCTCGTCTGCCGCCTCCCCAACGGTTCTCAGGGGATCCGAGTGTTTGTAAGGGGTTTTTCACCCAATGTTCTCTCTCCTTTGAGCTGCAACCATCGTCGTTTCCCACCGACCGGTCCAAGATAGCATATATCATCACCCTGCTGTCGGAAAAAGCCCTAGCCTGGGCTACTGCTGTGTGGGATGCCCAAAGTCCCTGCTGTGCCAGCTACTCTACCTTTGCTGAAGAATTCAAGCGAGTGTTTCAAGGTCCTACCAACGGCCCTGACTCAGCCAAACAGCTCCTGACTCTCCGCCAAGGTCGGCGCAGCGTGACGGACTATGCCATCCAGTTCCGCACTGTGGCAGCAGCAAGTGGCTGGAACGACGAGGCGCTCACAGTGTGTTTTTTGAAGGGTCTTTCTGACACCATCCAAGATGAACTGGCCACTCGGGAACCACCGGACAACCTCGAGTCCCTTATCAAGTTGGCTTCACGCATAGACCAGCGTCTGAGAGAGAGAGAACAAAACCATAGACCGCTCACCCTAGCTCCTATCGGTTCCAGCTCTGAGTCTCCACCTTTATCCTCGCTGGCTCCACCAGAACCCATGCAGGTTGGACGCATCTCCCAGGCTGAGAGAGACCGCCGGATGAGGGAGCGATGCTGTCTATATTGCGGCAAACCGGGCCATTTCCGCTCCACGTGTCCCGGGCTCCAGGGAAACGCACTCTCCCGTGCAGGCCTGGGAGGACTGTAACGGGAAATATAACCTCCTCCCATCCATCCAACTCCCGCCTGCTCATTCCAGTTACCCTTTCCTGGGACGACCACGAGTTTTCTCTTCAAGCCTTGGTAGACTCTGGAGCCGCAGGTAACTTCATGGATGGGGTCTGGGCGAAGGAGAATGGCGTTCCTTCTGAACCTCTAAGTGACCCCATAAGGGTTACTACGTTGGATAGAAGCCCTTTGGGATCTGGACTTGTCACTCGTGCCACTACCCCCTTGCGACTTTCAGTTTCCCAACACCAGGAAGTGATGAACTTTCATCTGATCTCCTGTTCCGAGTTCCCTCTCGTCCTTGGTTATCCCTGGCTTCACAGCCATAACCCTCACATCGACTGGTCTGTGGGCACTATCAAGCAGTGGGGTCCTACGTGCCAAGCCACTTGTATCTTCCCGAGTTCCCAGAGTTCCCCTTCCGAGTCTCTAGAATCCATCGACCTGTCCCGAGTTCCCGAGTGTTACCATGACCTCAAACTGGTATTTAGCAAACAGATGGACCCCAAGAAGGTAGAGGCGGTAGCGGATTGGCCCACCCCCAAGTCCGTTAAGGAAGTTCAGCGTTTCCTGGGCTTCACCAACTTTTACCGCAAGTTCATCAAGAACTTCAGCTCGGTGGCAGCCCCTCTCTCAGCTGTAACCAAGGGTGGCAACACAAGGTTTCTGTGGGGAAGAGAAGCTGAGACGGCCTTCCAAGGACTCAAGCAGCGCATCCTCTCTGCTCCCATCCTGACACTACCAACGGCGGATGAACCTTTTGTGGTGGAGGTAGACGCATCAGAGGTTGGGGTTGGAGCTGTCCTGTCTCAGAGGGGTGAAGACAAGAAGCTTCATCCTTGCGCCTTCTTCTCTCACCGGCTTACCCCGGCCGAGAGGAATTACGATGTGGGGGATCGTGAACTCCTAGCGGTTAAGATGGCATTGAAGGAATGGAGACACTGGCTCGAGGGGGCTTCTCAACCGTTTCAAGTGCTTACGGACCACAAAAATCTGGAGTATATCCAGCAGGCGAAGCGGTTGAACTCCAGACAAGCTCGATGGTCTCTTTTCTTCAGCCGATTTCAGTTTATCCTCACCTATAGACCCGGGTCGAAGAATCTCAAACCGGACGCCTTGTCACGAATCTACTCTCCTGCCATTCGAGAAGATACTGACATGACTGTCCTTCCGGCCGCTAAGATCGTGGCTCCGATCTCGTGGCAAGTGGAGGATACCGTGAAACAAGCTCAAGCCATCGAACCGGGCCCTGGAGGAGGTCCTGCTAATCGGTTGTTTGTTCCCAAGGCAGCAAGGTCCCAAGTCCTTCTGTGGGGGCACTCCTCTCGCCTCACCTGTCACCCGGGCGTAGGTCGCACCTTGGAGTTCATCCAGCGTAAGTTCTGGTGGCCCACCATAAAAGAAGACGTTGCCACTTTCGTCAAGGCCTGTTCCGTGTGCTGCCAGGGCAAATCTTCTCACCTCCGCCCTCAAGGACTCCTTCACCCTCTATCTATTCCCCACCGACCCTGGTCCCATATCTCGTTGGACTTTATTACTGGCCTTCCTCCGTCCCATGGTAATACTACGATCCTAGTCATCATCGACAGGTTTTCTAAGGCGGCCAGGTTTGTTCCCTTGACCAAATTACCTTCTGCCAAGGAAACAGCTGAGTTGGTGATTAACCATGTGTTCCGAGTCTTTGGGATTCCGCAAGATATGGTTTCCGACAGAGGTCCCCAGTTCGCCTCAAGGTTTTGGAAGGCCTTCTGCCAACTCATAGGGGCCACGGCCAGTTTATCTTCAGGGTACCATCCGGAGTCCAATGGCCAAACTGAGAGGATGAATCAGGAGCTGGAAACCACCCTCAGATGCATGGTTTCCAACAACCCGTCCACATGGTCATCCTTCATTGTTTGGGCCGAGTACGCGCACAACACCTTGTGCTCCTCCTCCACTGGTATATCCCCGCATGAGTGTCAGTTTGGCTATGCGCCTCTATTGTTCCCGGACCAGGAGGCAGAAGTCAGAGTGCCTTCAGCCTCGAGGTTCATCAGACGCTGTCGGCTTACGTGGAAGAAGGCACGTCTTAATCTTCTGCGTTCCTCTCAGCAGTACCAACGACAAGCCAACAGACGTCGCCGTCCCGGTCCTACCCTGTACCCCGGCCAGAGAGTATGGCTCTCAACTAAGAACTTACCACTACGGGTGGAGTCTCGCAAGCTGTCCCAGAGGTTCATCGGTCCCTTTAAGATTGCCAGGAGAGTCAATCCCGTTACTTTTCGCCTGCACTTACCCAGATCCCTTAAGATCAATCCAACATTTCACATTTCTTTATTAAAACCTGTTGTTTTTTCTCCCCTTATCCCGGCAGGCAGACCTCCGCCCCGTGTCATCGGTGGCCAGTCGGCTTATACCGTCCACCGGATACTGGATTCCCGCCGGGTGCAGCGGTCCTGGCAGTATCTGGTGGACTGGGAAGGCTACGGTCCCGAGGAGCGCTCCTGGGTTCCTGCCAAGGACATACTGGACCCTGACCTCATTCGTCAGTTCAGGACCCTCCACCCTGAGAAGGCTGGTAGGAACGTCAGGAGCCGTTCCTAGGAGGGGGATTCTGTCAGATTTTGGCCAAGACTGTTCGGGTTTTGGTCACTAGATGTCCCCATTGCACCTTTTTTGTACCTTTTGTTTTTCTTGCTCTAATTATTGTTTGCACCTGTAGGTCATTCCCTTGTTAGTATTTAAACCCTGTGTGTTCCTTGCTCAGTGTTTGTAAGTTAGCACCCAGCCCCAGCCAAAGCCTTGTTTTATATAGATATTTCTCTTGTTGGCTTTTCCAGAGGTTCTCTGGTTTAGTTCTTGTGTATTATTTGAGTAGTCTTTTGAGGTTTGTTTTTCCCTGCTGTTTTTTACCACTTTGTGGAGTTTCTTTTGTATTTTGGAGGATTTCCACTTTGTGCCTCTTGGCTTTATTTTTGGACATTGTGGATTTAGTTTCTTTGTCTGAAGATTTTGTTCTTTAATTAAACCACAATCTTTAGTACTGCTGTGTCTGCCTCATCTTCTGGGTTCTGACGATTATTAGTGACTGTTTCTCGCACCGGGTCCTGACACCTATATATTTGGTACCTATTTACCTGGTACCTATTTACCTGGTACATATATATTTGGTACCTATTTACCTGGTACCTATTTACCTGGTACCTATATATTTGGTACCTATTTACCTGGTACCTATATATTTGGTACCTATTTACCTGGTACCTGTATATTTGGTACCTATATATTTGTTATCTATATATTTGTTACCTATATTTTTGTTACCTATATATTTGGAACCTGTATATTTGTTACATATATATACACTACCATTCAAAAGTTTGAGGTCACTTAGAAATGTCCTTGTTTTTGAAAGAAAAGCACATTTTTTGTCCATTAAAATAATATCAAATTGATCAGAAATACAGTGTAGACATTGTTAATGTTGTAAATGACTATTGTAGCTGGAAACTGCTGATTATTTATGGAATATCTACATAGGCGTACAGATGCCCACAGGAATGATGGTTGCTGATAACGGGCCTCTTGTCACGTTGGCATAATGGATTCGGGAGACAGGTGAAGGAATGATGGTTGCTGATAACGGGCCTCTTGTCACGTTGGCATAAGGGATTCGGGAGACAGGTGAAGGAATGATGGTTGCTGATAACGGGCCTCTTGTCACGTTGGCATAATGGATTCGGGAGACAGGTGAAGGAATGATGGTTGCTGATAACGGGCCTCTTGTCACGTTGGCATAATGGATTCGGGAGACAGGTGAAGGAATGATGGTTGCTGATAACGGGCCTCTTGTCACGTTGGCATAAGGGATTCGGGAGACAGGTGAAGGAATGATGGTTGCTGATAACGGGCCTCTTGTCACGTTGGCATAATGGATTCGGGAGACAGGTGAAGGAATGATGGTTGCTGATAACGGGCCTCTTGTCACGTTGGCATAAGGGATTCGGGAGACAGGTGAAGGAATGCGTAACAGGGTTTTTTATTTAGCCCAAATTACGGCGTGCCGTGTAAAGGCGCGGGGACGAAGACCAAACAAACACGTAACAAAAACACAGGGTTGAAAGCCAAACAAAAGAGCGAGGAGTACCTCGAATAAATAACACACGCGCTCAATCATTAACACACGGGACGAGACCCGGAATCATCTGCACAGTCCACAAGGGCACGGAAGCCCAAAACTCACAGCACAGGTCCTCACACGCACCAACGGACATTGTAACAATAATGGACAGCACCATGGTGAATAACGGGCACATATATACAAATACAATCAGTGGGAACAGAGGACAGGTGTGAACAACAGACACATATATACAAATACAATCAGTGGGAACAGAGGACAGGTGTGAACAACAGACACATATATACAAATACAATCAGTGGGAACAGGGGACAGGTGTGAACAACAGACACATATACAAATACAATCAGTGGGAACAGAGGACAGGTGTGAACAACAGACACATATATACAAATACAATCAGTGGGAACAGGGGACAGGTGTGAACAACAGACACATATACAAATACAATCAGTGGGAACAGAGGACAGGTGTGAATAACGGACACATATATACAAATACAATCAGTGGGAACAGGGGACAGGTGTGAACAACAGACACATATATACAAATACAATCAGTGGGAACAGAGGACAGGTGTGAATAACGGACACATATATACAAATACAATCAGTGGGAACAGAGGACAGGTGTGAATAACGGACACATATATACAAATACAATCAGTGGGAACAGAGGACAGGTGTGAACAACAGACACATATATACAAATACAATCAGTGGGAATAGGGGACAGGTGTGAACAACAGACACATATATACAAATACAATCAGTGGGAACAGGGGACAGGTGTGAACAACAGACACATATATACAAATACAATCAGTGGGAACAGGGGACAGGTGTGAACAACAGACACATATACAAATACAATCAGTGGGAACAGAGGACAGGTGTGAACAACAGACACATATACAAATACAATCAGTGGGAACAGGGGACAGGTGTGAACAACGGACACATATATACAAATACAATCAGTGGGAACAGAGGACAGGTGTGAATAACGGACACATATATACAAATACAATCAGTGGGAACAGAGGACAGGTGTGAACAACAGACACATATATACAAATACAATAAGTGGGAATAGGGGACAGGTGTACACAATGAAGGTTCCAGAGGGATCCGTGACACCCACAGTAAACAGGAAATAGAACTACTCTTACAGCCCACAGTATACAGGAAATAGAACTACTCTTACAGCCCACAGTATACAGGAAATAGAACTACTCTTACAGCCCACAGTATACAGGAAATAGAACTACTCTTACAGCCCACAGTATACAGGAAATAGAACTACTCTTACAGCCCACAGTATACAGGAAATAGAACTACTCTTACAGCCCACAGTATACAGGAAATAGAATTACGTGACACCTCTATACGCCTATGTAGATATTCCATTAAAAACCATAAAAAAAATTCAGCCACACTAGTCATTTACAACATTAACAATGTCTACACTGTATTTCTAATCAATTTGATGTTATTTTAATGGACAAATAATGGACAACAAGGACAATTCTATGTGACCACAAATGGTAGTGTATATTTGGTACCTATATATTTGGTACTTATATATTTGTTACCTACAGTATATATTTGTTACTTACATTATATATTTGGTACTTATATATTTGTTACCTACAGTATATATTTGTTATCTATATATTTGTTACCTACATTATATATTTGGTACTTATATATTTGTTACCTACAGTATATATTTGGTACCTATATATGTGTTACCTACAGTATATATTTGTTACCTACAGTATATATTTGGTACCTATATATGTGTTACCTACCAGATACTGGGGTCCAGTTCTCCCCACTGTATATATGTGTTACCTACCAGATACTGGGGTCCAGTTCTCCCCACTGTATATATGTGTTACCTACCAGATACTGGGGTCCAGTTCTCCCCACTGTATATATGTGTTACCTACCAGATACTGGGGTCCAGTTCTCCCCACTGTATATATGTGTTACCTACCAGATACTGGGGTCCAGTTCTCCCCACTGTATATATGTGTTACCTACCAGATACTGGGGTCCAGTTCTCCCCACTGTATATATGTGTTACCTACCAGATACTGGGGTCCAGTTCTCCCCACTGTATATATGTGTTACCTACCAGATACTGGGGTCCAGTTCTCCCCACTGTATATATGTGTTACCTACCAGATACTGGGGTCCAGTTCTCCCCACTGTATATATGTGTTACCTACCAGATACTGGGGTCCAGTTCTCCCCACTGTATATATGTGTTACCTACCAGATACTGGGGTCCAGTTCTCCCCACTGTATATATGTGTTACCTACCAGATACTGGGGTCCAGTTCTCCCCACTGTATATATGTGTTACCTACCAGATACTGGGGTCCAGTTCTCCCCACTGTATATATGTGTTACCTACCAGATACTGGGGTCCAGTTCTCCCCACTGTATATATGTGTTACCTACCAGATACTGGGGTCCAGTTCTCCCTGAAGGCTGGAGTCAAAGTCATCACGCAGCACAGCATGGTTGCCATGGATCTCAGCTAGAGGACACACATAACCTGGTTGAGGCTCCAATAATAAGGACTTACAAATCATGGGTATAACCATATTGGATTGCTTTAAACGTGTGTTAGATACCTAACACTCACCAAGACTGGGTCTCAATGGGGATTCAGTGGGAGCTGAAACAGAGAGAAGGCATGTCAGTAACCCAGGATTGTTTTCCCTTCATCTGACAGACAGTTGAGGGTGGAGTAGGTCAGCCAAGACATGTCCCTCCAGTCTCAGAGTCAAACACTGCTGCTAATGTGTTCAGAGTGATCGGACTGTCGTCTGTGATGTACCAGACCTATCAGTCCCTGTGTGATGTGTACCAGACCTATCAGTCCCTGTGTGATGTACCAGACCTATCAGTCCCTGTGTGATGTACCAGACCTATCAGTCCCTGTGTGATGTACCAGACCTATCAGTCCCTGTGTGATGTACCAGACCTATCAGTCCCTGTGTGATGTGTACCAGACCTATCAGTCCCTGTGTGATGTACCAGACCTATCAGTCCCTGTGTGATGTGTACCAGACCTACCAGTCCCTGTGTGATGTACCAGACCTATCAGTCCCTGTGTGATGTGTACCCAGACCTATCAGTCCCTGTGTGATGTCTAACTAGACCTATCAGTCCCTGTGTGATGTCTAACTAGACCTATCAGTCCCTGTGTGATGTACCAGACCTATCAGTCCCTGTGTGATGTCTACCAGATCTATCAGTCCCTGTGTGATGTGTACCAGACCTATCAGTCCCTGTGTGATGTGTACCAGACCTATCAGTCCCTGTGTGATGTACCAGACCTATCAGTCCCTGTGTGATGTGTACCAGACCTACCAGTCCCTGTGTGATGTACCAGACCTATCAGTCCCTGTGTGATGTATACCCAGACCTATCAGTCCCTGTGTGATGTCTAACTAGACCTATCAGTCCCTGTGTGATGTCTAACTAGACCTATCAGTCCCTGTGTGATGTACCAGACCTATCAGTCCCTGTGTGATGTACCAGACCTATCAGTCCCGGTGTGATGTACCAGACCTATCAGTCCCTGTGTGATGTACCAGACCTATCAGTCCCTGTGTGATGTACCAGACCTATCAGTCCCTGTGTGATGTGTACCTAGACCTATCAGTCCCTGTGTGATGTGTACCAGACCTATCAGTCCCTGTGTGATGTGTACCAGACCTATCAGTCCCTGTGTGATGTGTACCAGACCTATCAGTCCCTGTGTGATGTGTACCTAGACCTATCAGTCCCTGTGTGATGTACCCAGACCTATCAGTCCCTGTGTGATGTGTACCAGACCTATCAGTCCCTGTGTGATGTCTACCAGACCTATCAGTCCCTCTGAATTGGACAAAGTACAGGCAGGGAGCTGGAAATCATGGTAACACATCACATGACTATGGAATGGCCAAACTGAGCAGCGGCAAGTGTTTCTACTGGTATAAAACATAGGACATTTTTCAATTAGCTTTGAAGCAAAAATAACTTTGTGTGGTTCCGGTCCTTGTTGTCACAATGTGCACTCTCCTTAGCTGTGGATAGTTGTGCTGTTCAGGTCCAGTAGTGGTGTTAATTCCTCTCACTAATTAACTAATAAAGTAATGAAGGTTCCACTTGGACCTGATTAACGGTTGCCTGCCAATTAGCACTCCTCCCGTCCCCAGAGTCTCCGACCTTCCTTAAATCTGTTGCCAACCACTGTCGTAATGCCACCATTAAACTCTCCCAGGAGACAGAGCTCTCTGAGAGACAGAGAGGAGGAGGAAGAGTGTAGGCTGAGTTTGAATCAGTGAACCGAGCAGAACCATTTTATGCAATGTACAATGTGAGCCTACCCAGGCACATTTCTGTCGGGGTTGATAAAAAGGCAGAAAGGTGCTCAACTGACTGAAAAATCCCCTAAAACATCAATCCGCCTTCTTATTGTGACGTTTTCCAGAACAAAAGAAAAAGGGAACAGTCGAAGATCATAAGATTATTGAAGACATCTGAGTGCTTCAGAAAAAATCATTCTGGGATCCTGAGGTAAGACGTTCTACTGTACTTTTGACGATTTCAGTAGGTGCTCTTTATCAGTAATCTTTAATTAACATCTCGTACAAATAATGACCTCGATGACTTGAGAACCCTCGCCCCTCTCTTCCCTTTTTCAAACCTGTCTAGATCACTATCTTCTTTAAAAGAGATTTATTCTCAGCTGAAGACGAGAGGGATAATCTTCCACTGTGTTTCTACATCCAGAATGAGGGTACACATCTGACAAACCCAAGTCTTTAGTCCAGATAAAGATCCCCGTTTGCCGTCTCATCCCCAACTTTCATATAAGAAACTTACAGGTGCTTTCAAAGGCTTTCAACTTTCCCCCCAAAATCTTACACTTGTTCTCTAAAGCGTCTCAGAGAGAGAGAGGGGGATCCCTCTTCCCACCAAACTGTTCTGTAAACAATGGAACCCAAATCAGGATTTTGGAGGGCTAGAGGGATTATTAAACCTGAAATCGGACTTTAAAAACCCCCCAAATTAAATGTCTTTCCATAGTCCTACCCCTCTTGCTCTATTTCCTTCAAGCTGGCCTCATTTCTCCACATTGGATTCTAATACTGGAACTTATTATAAGGATTTGCCATTCAGCCATTCAAAGGGGGATTGGTGGGGTGAAACTTTAGTTTAGTGCTGAGTGTAAAGTAAAAGTTTGGGGAGTCTTAGCGTTCTGTTTGAGAGGACAGAGAAGAGGGGCTTCAGGGAACGGGATAGTGACTGTGTATGACCGCAGTGGTCTGCGTGTGTGTGTGTGTGTGTGTGTGTGTGTGTGTGTGTGTGTGTGTGTGTGAGAGTGTGTGTGTGTGTGTGTGTGTGTGTGTGTGTGTGTGTGTGTGTGTGTGTGTGTGTGTGTGTGTGTGTGTGTGTGTGTGTGTGAAACACATTAAAGAGAGATCAAAGGGCCTTCCACTTCAGCTCCTAATCCTCTAAAATGTCTGCTGATTCAAAACATGTTTAGAGGATCTATCAAACCCCAGTCCACTAGCTCTAGTTTTCCCTGTTCGCTAATCATTAGCATTTTTATTACAACATAATGAAGGGAAAATGCTGCAGTATATTTGTGTGTATTAGGAACATACCTATTTCTCCTACGTATCCACCGTAATAATAAGTCAATCCACGTCACATCACCTCTCTGCACACTGATGGACAGTATGAGGCCTTCAGGGACTTGTCCTCCTTCGCTTCCCTCCTTTCCATTCCTACTCTCTCTAATTAGTACTCCCTCTCAAACTCTATCGAAAGATGTGTCTGTCTGGCAGGAGAAAGATGTGTCTGTCTGGCAGGAGAAAGATGTGTCTGTCTGGCTGGAGAAAGATGTGTCTGTCTGGCTGGAGAAAGATGTGTCTGTCTGGCTGGAGAAAGATGTGTCTGTCTGGCAGGAGAAAGATGTGTCTGTCTGGCTGGAGAAAGTCACAGAAACCACCCCCCCCCTCTCCCCCTCCCCATCCCCCCTCTCCCCTACTTCTCTAACCCCTGCATGCGGAGCAGACAGTAGCCTCATTTCCAGCAGATTAATCCTCCTCTTAGTTTCTTAAAGACTTCCATTACAGCGTCCTGTATTAAGGGTTCATCTCTGCTAATGTCTGTATCTCCCGGGGCCAGGGCTCACACACACACGGACACGCACACACACTGTATAACATCCCAAAACCAGAAGGGCTTGGATGAACAGTCAGAGGAGGCAGTGGGAGGAGAAACTACATGAGAGTAAGCTTTAGCAGTCTCAGTACAAAGAGAGCTTTAGCAGTCTCAGTACAAAGAGAGCAGGACAAGTCATCTTAAATCTCCTTCCCTTCGCTCTCCTTCTCTATCTCCCTCTCTCTCCCCCTCTCTCTCCCTCTCTCCCCCTCTCTCTCCCTCTCTCCTTCTCTCTCTCCCTCTCCTGCTCTTTCCTTCCCCCTCTCTCTCCTTCCCTCTCTCTCTCCTTCCCTCTCTCTCTCTCTCTCTCTCCCTCTCTCTCTCCCTCTCTCTCTCCCTCTCCTGCTCTCCCCCCTCTCTCCCTCTCTCCCTCTCCTGCTCTCCTTCTCCCTCTCTCTCCCTCTCTCCTTCTCCCTCTCCCTCTCCTGCTCTTTCCTCTCCCCCCTCTCTCTCCCTCTCTCTCTCCCTCCCTCTCTCTCTCCCCTTCTCTCTCTCCCTCTCCTGCTCTTGCCTTCCCCCTCTCTCCTTCGCCCTCTCCCTCTCCTGCTCTCCCCCCCCCTCTCTCTCCCTCTCTCCTTCTCTCTCTCCCTTCTCTCTCCGTCTCTCTATCCCTCTCTCTCTCCTTCTCCCTCTCCCTCTCCTGCTCTTTCCTTCCCCCCCCTCTCTCTCTCTCTCCGTCTCCCTCCACAGAGTATGGGTAAGCCGGACTGAGCTGTATATCAGAAGTTGAGTCGTTGAGGTCTGGCTGTTGCAATTACTGACTCACCAGGACCCATGATTGTTGTTGTTGTTGATGAGTGTTTTCCTGTGTGTGTGTGTGTGTGTGTGTGTGTGTGTGTGTGTGTGTGTGTGTGTGTGTGTGTGTGTGTGTGTGTGTGTGTGTGTGTGTGTGTGTGTGTGTGTGTGTGTGTGTGTGTGTGTGTGTGTGTGTGTGTGTTCTCCAGTAATTACTCTCTCATCAGGTTAATAGTAATCCACTCATACTCTCTTTACTGTTTGGACCATAGTTATCTTATTTAAAGGCACAGTGCCATAATGATGGGTGCAGATAAAAGAGGGTTGAAAGACAGCAAGACACCAACATCCTGTTTAGAGGCTGTCTGGGTCTCAGAAAGACAGCAAGACACCAACATCCTGTTTAGAGGCTGTCTGGGTCTCAGAAAGACAGCAAGACACCAACATCCTGTTTAGAGGCTGTCTGGGTCTCAGAAAGACAGCAAGACACCAACATCCTGTTTAGAGGCTGTCTGGGGATCTCAGAAAGACAGCAAGACACCAACATCCTATTTAGAGGCTGCCTAGGCCTCAGAAAGACAGCAAGACACCAACATCCTGTTTAGAGGCTGTCTGGGTCTCAGAAAGACAGCAAGACACCAACATCCTGTTTAGAGGCTGTCTGGGTCTCAGAAAGACAGCAAGACACCAACATCCTGTTTAAAGACTGTCTGGGTCTCAGAAAGACAGCAAGACACCAACATCCTGTTTAGAGGCTGTCTGGGTCTCAGAAAGACAGCAAGACACCAACATCCTGTTTAGAGGCTGTCTGGGTCTCAAAAAGACAGCAAGACACCAACATCCTGTTTATAGGCTGTCTGGGTCTCAGAAAGACAGCAAGACACCAACATCCTGTTTAGAGGCTGTCTGGGTTTCAGAAAGACAGCAAGACACCAACATCCTGTTTAGAGGCTGTCTGGGTCTCAGAAAGACAGCAAGAGACCAACATCCTGTTTAGAGGCTGTCTGGGTCTCAGAAAGACAGCAAGACACCAACATCCTGTTTAGAAGCTGTCTGGGTCTCAGAAAGACAGCAAGACACCAACATCCTGTTTATAGGCTGTCTGGGTCTCTGAAAGACAGCAAGACACCAACATCCTGTTTATAGGCTGTCTGGGTTTCAGAAAGACAGCAAGACACCAACATCCTGTTTAGAGGCTGTCTGGGTTTCAGAAAGACAGCAAGACACCAACATCCTGTTTATAGGCTGTCTGGGTCTCAGAAAGACAGCAAGACACCAACATCCTGTTTAGAGGCTGTCTGGGTTTCAGAAAGACAGCAAGACACCAACATCCTGTTTATAGGCTGTCAGGGTCTCAGAAAGACAGCAAGACACCAACATCCTGTTTAGAGGCTGTCTGGGTCTCAGAAAGACAGCAAGACACCAACATCCTGTTTATAGGCTGTCTGGGTCTCAGTC
>NW_024058848.1:27500-45659 GCF_016432855.1 Salvelinus namaycush
CTGGTATTGGGACAGATTGATATAGGACTCTCCATGTCACTCTCAGGGCTGGTATTGGGACAGATTGATATAGGACTCTCCATGTCACTCTCAGGGCTGGTATTGGGACAGTTTGATATAGGACTCTCCATGTCACTCTCAGGGCTGGTATTGGGACAGATTGATATAGGACTCTCCATGTCACTCTCAGGGCTGGTATTGGGACAGTTTGATATAGGACTCTACATGTCACTCTCAGGGCTGGTATTGGGACAGTTTGATATAGGACTCTACATGTCACTCTCAGGGCTGGTATTGGGACAGATTTATCAACGATGTTATCAACGACAGATAACATCAACGATGTTAGGATGAAACAGTCAGCGGTCACCAAGCGCAACATAGCTTCAGCGTGTAAATCAGCTAGAAAGATGTGTCGGCATCGAGTAATTGTCTCTGGCCCCCTCCCAGTTAGGGGGAGTGACGAGCTCTATAGCAGAGTCTCACAACTCAATCGCTGGTTGAAAACTGTTTTCTGCCCCTCCCAAAAGATAGAATTTGTAGATAATTGGCCCTCTTTCTGGGACTCACCCACAAACAGGACCAAGCCTGACCTGCTGAGGAGTGACGGACTCCATCCTAGCTGGAGGGGTGCTCTCATCTTATCTACCAACATAGACAGGGCTCTAACTCCTCTAGCTCCACAATGAAATAGGGTGCAGGCCAGGCAGCAGGCTGTTAGCCAACCTGCCAGCTTAGTGGAGTCTGCCACTAGCATAGTCAGTGTAGTCAGCTCAGCCATCCCCATTGAGACTGTGTCTGTGCCTCGACCTAGGTTGGGCAAAACTAAACATGGCGGTGTTCACCTTAGCAATCTCATTAGGATAAAGACCTCCTCCATTCCTGCCATTATTGAAAGAGATCGTGATACCTCACATCTCAAAATAGGGTTACTTAATGTTAGATCCCTCACTTCAAAGGCAGTTATAGTCAATGAACTAATCACTGATCACAATCTTGATGTGATTGGCCTGACTGAAACATGGCTTAAGCCTGATGAATTTACTGTGTTAAATGAGGCCTCACCTCCTGGTTACACTCGTGACCATATCCCCCGTGCATCCCGCAAAGGCGGAGGTGTTGCTAACATTTACGATAGCAAATTTCAATTTACAAAAAAGAAAATGACGTTTTCGTCTTTTGAGCTTCTAGTCATGAAATCTATGCAGCCTACTCAATCACTTTTTATAGCTACTGTTTACAGGCCTCCTGGGCCATATACAGCGTTCCTCTCTGAGTTCCCTGAATTCCTATCGGAACTTGTAGTCATAGCAGATAATATTCTAATTTTTGGTGATTTTAATATTCATATGGAAAAGTCCACAGACCCACTCCAAAAGGCTTTCGGAGCCATCATCGACTCAGTGGGTTTTGTCCAACATGTCTTTGGACCTACTCACTGCCACAGTCATACCCTGGACCTAGTTTTGTCCCATGGAATAAATGTTGTAGATCTTAATGTTTTTCCTCATAATCCTGGACTATCGGACCACCATTTTATTACGTTTGAAATCGCAACAAATAATCTGCTCAGACTCCAACCAAGGAGCATCAAAAGTCGTGCTATAAATTCTCAGACAACACAAAAATTCCTTGATGCCCTTCCAGACTCCTTCTGCCTACCCAAGGACGTCAGAGGACAAAAATCAGTTAACCACCTAACTGAGGAACTCAATTTAACCTTGCGCAATACCCTAGATGCAGTTGCACCCCTGAAAACGAAAAACATTTGTCATAAGAAACTAGCTCCCTGGTATACAGAAAATACCCGAGCTCTGAAGCAAGCTTCCAGAAAATTGGAACGGAAATGGCGCCACACCAAACTGGAAGTCTTCCGACTAGCTTGGAAAGACAGTACCGTGCAGTATCAAAGAGCCCTCACTGCTGCTCGATCATCCTACTTTTCCAACTTAATTGAGGAAAATAAGAACAATCCAAAATGTATTTTTGATACTGTTGCAAAGCTAACTAAAAAGCAGCATTCCCCAAGAGAGGATGGCTTTCACTTCAGCAGTAATAAATTCATGAACTTCTTTGAGGAAAAGATCATGATCATTAGAAAGCAAATTACGGACTCCTCTTTAAATCTGCGTATTCCTCCAGGGCTTAGCTGTCCTGGATCTGCACAGCTCTGCCAGGGCCTGGGAGCGGGAGAGACACTTAAGTGTTTTAGTACTATATCTCTTGACACAATGATGAAAATAATCATGGCCTCTAAACCTTCAAGCTGCATACTGGATCCTATTCCTACTAAACTACTGAAAGAGCTGCTTCCTGTGCTTGGCCCTCCTATGTTGAACATAATAAATGGCTCTCTATCCACCGGATGTGTACCAAACTCACTAAAAGTGGCAGTAATAAAGCCTCTCCTGAAAAAGCCAAACCTTGACCTGGAAAATATAAAAAACTATCGGCCTATATCGAATCTTCCATTCCTCTCAAAAATTTTAGAAAAATCTGTTGCGCAGCAACTCACTGCCTTCCTGAAGACAAACAATGTATACGAAATGCTTCAGTCTGGTTTTAGACCCCATCATAGCACTGAGACTGCACTTGTGAAGGTGGTAAATGACCTTTTAATGGCGTCAGACCGAGGCTCTGCATCTGTCCTCGTGCTACTAGACCTTAGTGCTGCCTTTGACACCATCGATCACCACATTCTTTTGGAGAGACTGGAAACCCAAATTGGTCTACACGGACAAGTTCTGGCCTGGTTTAGATCTTATCTGTCGGAAAGATATCAGTTTGTCTCTGTGAATGGTTTGTCCTCTGACAAATCAACTGTACATTTCGGTGTTCCTCAAGGTTCCGTTTTAGGACCACTATTGTTTTCACTATATATTTTACCTCTTGGGGATGTTATTCGAAAACATAATGTTAACTTTCACTGCTATGCGGATGACACACAGCTGTACATTTCAATGAAACATGGTGAAGCCCCAAAATTGCCCTCGCTAGAAGCCTGTGTTTCAGACATAAGGAAGTGGATGGCTGAAAACGTTCTACTTTTAAACTCGGACAAAACAGAGATGCTTGTTCTAGGTCCCAAGAAACAAAAAGATCTTCTGTTAAATCTGACAATTAATCTTGATGGTTGTAAAGTCGTCTCAAATAAAACTGTGAAGGACCTCGGCGTTACTCTTGACCCTGATCTCTCTTTTGACGAACATATCAACACTGTTTCAAGGACAGCTTTTTTCCATCTACGTAACATTGCAAAAATCAGAAATGTTCTGTCCAAAACGGATGCAGAAAAATTAATCCATGCATTTGTTACTTCTAGGCTAGACTACTGCAATGCTCTACTTTCCGGGCTACCCGGATAAAGCACTAAATAAACTTCAGTTAGTGCTAAATACGGCTGCTAGAATCCTGACTAGAACCAAGAAATTTGATCATATTACTCCAGTGCTAGCTTCCCTACACTGGCTTCCTGTTAAGGCAAGGGCTGATTTCAAGGTTTTACTGTTAACCTATAAAGCGTTACATGGGCTTGCTCCTACCTATCTTTCCGAGTTGGTCCTGCCGTACATACCTACACGTACGCTACGGTCACAAGACGCAGGCCTCCTAATTGTCCCTAGAATTTCTAAGCAAACAGCTGGAGGCAGGGCTTTCTCCTATAGATCTCCATTTTTATGGAATGGTCTGCCTACCCATGTGAGAGACGCAGACTCGGTCTCAACCTTTAAGTCTTTACTGAAGACTTATCTCTTCAGTAGGTCATATGATTGAGTGTAGTCTGGCCCAGGAGTGTGAAGGTGAACGGAAAGGCTCTGGAGCAACGAACCGCCCTTGCTGTCTCTGCCTGGCCGGTTCCCCTCCACTGGGATTCTCTACCTCTAACCCTATTACAGGGCCTGAGTCACTGGCTTACTGGTGCTCTTTCATGCCGTCCCTAGGAGGGGTGCGTCACTTGAGTGGGTTGAGTTACTGACGTGATCTTCCTGTCTGGGTTGGCGCCCCCCCTTGGTTTGTGCTGTGGTGGAGATCTTTGTGGGCTATAATCGGCCTTGTCTCAGGATTGTAAGTTGGTGGCTGAAGATATCCCTCTAGTGGTGCGGGGGCTGTGCTTTGGCAAAGTGGGTGGGGTTATATCCTTCCTGTTTGGCCCTGTCCGGGGCTATCATCGGATGGGGCCACAGTGTCTCCTGACCCCTCCTGTCTCAGCCTCCAGTATTTATGCTGCAGTAGTTTATGTGTCGGGGGGGCTAGGGTCAGTTGGTTATATCTGGAGTACTTCTCCTGTCTTATCCAGTGTCCTGTGTGAATTTAAGTATGCTCTCTCTAATTCTCTCCTTCTCTCTTTCTTTCTCTCTCTCGGAGGAACTGAGCCCTAGGACCATACGTCAGGACTACCGGGCATGATGACTCCTTGCTGTCCCCAGTCCACCTGGCCTTGCTGCTGTCCCAGTTTCAACTGTTCTGCCTGCGGTTATGGAACCCCTACCTGTCCCAGACCTGCTGTTTTCAACTCTTAATTATCGGCTATGAAAAGCCAACTGACATTTATTCCTGATTATTATTTGACCATGCTTGTCATTTATGAACATTTTGAACATATTGGCCATGTTCTGTTATAATCTCCACCCGGCACAGCCAGAAGAGGACTGGCCACCCCTCATAGCCTGGTTCCTCTCTAGGTTTCTTCCTAGGTTTTGGCCTTTCTAGGGAGTTTTTCCTAGCCACCGTGCTTCTACACCTGCATTGCTTGCTGTTTGGGGTTTTAGGCTGGGTTTCTGTACAGCACTTCGAAATATTAGCTGATGTACGAAGGGCTATATAAAATAAACTTGATTGATTGATTTATATAGGACTCTCCATGTCACTCTCAGGGCTGGTATTGGGACAGTTTGATATAGGACTCTCCATGTCACTCTCAGGGCTGGTATTGGGACAGATTCATATAGGACTCTACATGTCACTCTCAGGGGCTGGTATTGGGACAGATTGATATAGGACTTGGAGAAAGGATTTTTCAGTTTCTGACTCACACTGACTACAATTGGATGGCAGCTAAACCCAACTACTGCTGACAAAGGACCATGGACCAATCCCCCTCTCTGTATCTCTCTTTGTCTTTTCGTTTTCCATCCAACCAGCTCTCTCCTCTCTTCATCTCCGTCTGTCTGTTTATTTTTGTACTTCGTACACCCATTTGTTTCCTCACATCTTTCCCTAATGTCAGGTCAATTGAAATATAATAATTCAATATAGTTTTGCAGCGTCGACGTGCTTTGGGTATTCCACCAGTAAGTCCTGTGTGTCTTCTGAAGCTTCTGGTTTAGAGTTTTGGCAGGAGGACCAGGGACCGAGAGAGACAGATTAGTTGTGTAGTTCGAGAACATGGCTTCCAGTGTGTATGTAACAGTTTAACTTTACGTCCGTCCCCTCGCCCTGACCCGGGCGCGAACCAGGGACCCTCTGCACACATCAACAATAGTCACCTATGAAGCATCGTTACCCATCGCTCCACAAAAGCCGCGGCCCTTGCAGAGCAAGGGGAACCACTACTTCAAGGTCTCAAAGCGAGTGACGTAACCGATTGAAACGCTATTAGCGCGCACCACCGCTAACTAGCTAGCCATTTCACATCCGTTACATGTACCCCAGTGGAACAAAACAGAGGGATGTCCATCTTTGCCTGACCACAGAGACCACAACCATTCAACTACATCTCTCTTTCTTTCCGATCTCCCGTCTGTCAATCCATTCATCCAACCAGCTTTCTCTTCTCTCTCTCTCTCTCTCTCTCTCTTTTCATTTTCACCTCTCTCCATCTCTCCCTGCATCGCTCTTTCCCTTCTCTTCCTCCATCTCCTTCTCCTTTGATTCTCCTCTCCTCCGCTTTTGCCCCTGGCATATTCCCGCCTCATTTGTAATTCAGATTTCATCCTGACAGTTTTTCACCACCATATAACAGAGAGAGGGAGAGAGAGAGAGAGAAAAGAGAGTTAGAGAGATACTATTGGTTGTTTAAGAATTGGCCTGTAACGAGGTCAGCTGCCCGCACTCATCCTCCTCTCATCTGCCTCTCCCTCCCTCCTTTTTCTCCTTCCCTTCTTTTTTAACGGTGTTTGATGTCTTCCCCGCAGCCGTCATCACCCACAATTTACGACCTTCAACTTTCTCATTAACACTCTCTATCCCTCCGTCTCTCCCTCCATCCCTCCTTCACCGGAGAGACAGGAGCTCTCATTACCGACACTGGAAATTTACTACTGTGCTGTCCTCCACTTTCTTCCTTCCTCTCTTTTCCTCTCCTCCTCTCTCTGTCACTCATGTTCTCTAACCTCCATCTCATTCTCAACCCCTTTAGTCTGTCTCTCATGTTCTATTACCTCCATCTCACTATCTTTAATTCTTCATCTTCCTCTTCCTCTCCTTGCTCTCCTTATCTCTTTCGCCTCACTTTCCTTCTTTTTCCTCTTTCTCTATTCCTCTCTTTCCTTCTCTCTTTCTCTTTCACCAACTCTTTCTCTCTCTTTATCGCTCTCTCTCCCTCTGCGTCTCTACACTCATACTCACTCTTCCATGATGTGTAAGTTGTAAGGTCTAAATCTGTGTTCCCCTGCCCTCCAGCTGCTGGCTCCTCTTTCTGTCTGTGAGTGTAATGCTGGAGGTTGGCAGTAGGTTGCATGGCTCCTGTGTCTGTTTGTGTTTCTCTGCGTCTGTCTGTGAGTAATGCTGGAGGTGTAAATGGAAGACCTAAACGGGTGTTTTGCCAAACAGACGTCTGGTTTTGGAGGGGAGACGACTAGGGAACTGTGTCAGTAGGGTTGATGTTGAGAAGGTGATGGGGCAAGGAGATCTCTCTCTCTCTCTGCTGTCTCTCTCTCTCTCTCTCTCTCTCTCTCTCTCTCTATCTCTCTCTCTCTCTCTCCTGTCTCTCTCTCTCTCTGCTGTCTCTCTCTCTCTTCTCTATCTCTCTCTCTCCATCTCTCTCTCTCTTCTCTCTCTTCTCTATCTATCTCTCTCTCTCTCTCTCTCTCTCTCTCTCTCTCCTATCTCTCTCTCTCTCTCTCTCTCTCTCTCTCTCTGTGTGTGTGTGTGTATGTCTCTATCTCGTAAACTCTTTACTAAAGACTGTCTCCAATTCACCTACAATGTGCAACCTTCACACATCTCTTTCTCTCTCTCTCAGTGCATGCTTGAAGTGTTTTGTAGTTGAGAGGCCGTGTGGAGGGCTCTGTCCTTCCTTATTTTCTTGATTCTTTTCCTTGGGTCTTTTCTTTCAATTTTTCTTTTCAATGGCTCAAGGTTAACGCACTGTTAGTTTAACGGTACCCACTGTTTTATTTAAATTAGGAAGAAGAGTTTTAGTTTCCAAGTGTTCATGTTTCTGAATAACAATGAGCAAAAAAGAAAATAAATAGAGGCATGGTGTCTTCTCACCCAGGAAACGTTTTAGGTTGAGGAAGAAGGTCACAACCTAAGGGTAAAGGTCGACCTTCAGACACTGTTTAGATGGATCGTTTTTTCCTAGCAATGGGGTTTTTTGAGCTTTGCTATTGGTCTCTTTCTTTGCTGGCTTTTATGTCCACTACTTATGGAGACTCTTCGGGTAGGCTCTCTTAATATAAATGGCGCCAGAGATGTGGGAAAGAGGAGTCTGTTGGGTGAATATGTTCTGTAGGAGGCGCATAGTGATGTGGTGAATGAAGTCGATTGGAGCTCTGGTGGAAAGGGGCAAGTGTGCTGAGCCATGGAACAAATGTTATTGCAGGGGTGGCAGTCCTTTTTGCACCGGCTCTGGACGTAAAAATGTGCTCCTCAAAGGAGATGTGTCGGGATAGACTGCTTGAATGAGAAGCAGAAATTAACAACAAGGGGTTTGTCCTTATAAATGTGTATGCGCCCAACACAAGGAGAGAGAGGGGGCGTATGTTTGGGTTTCTTAGACAGGAACTCTCGAGTCTGAGGAGAAGCTGGTGGTCAGCGGGGACTTGAACTGTACAATGGATTTTACAAAAGACACAAATGGGGAGGAGCCTCATTCAGGCTAATTTGGGGTGTTAAGGGACATCATTAAGCAGTTTGACCTAGTGGATGTTTGGAGAACTAGACATCCCAAAACAAGATAGTATACATGGGTGAAAGTCTTTGGGGCTAGGGTGAGTGCAGCCCGACTCGGTCGGTTTTACATGTCCAGGAATCAGAGCAATAGGCTGTTGGGAGCTAACATTCTACCGGTGGGGTTTTCGGATCCCCACATAACCACAGCTCGGCTGTCTATTTCACCAGAGCCTCGGCACACATCCTATTGGAAGTTTAATGTAAAACTCTTACAAGATGCCACTTTTGGCTCTGGTTTACAAACTTTTTGGGAAAGGTGGGGGGCAATGAAGAGAGGAGTATGAGTCTCTGAGTCAATGGTGGGTTGTGGGAAAAGTCAAAATTCGGCTTTTCTGTGAATAGTATACAGCTCTCTTGTCCTCAGAGGCTAGAAGAGTATTGGGGGAACTCGAGCGTAGTATAAGTGAAGTGGAGGTAGAGCTGGTGGTGCAAGGCAATGTAGACCTCCAACCTAATTTAGCTGAATTACGTAGGGCATTTTTTCCAGGTTAAAGCAAAGGGAGCACTTGTAAGAGCTAGGTTCTCCATGCTCAAGGAGATGGATGCTCCCAGCTCCTTTGGTTTGGAAAGACAGAGCAGTGAAGCCAAGGGTATGCATTATCTACGGGTGTCAGATGGGCGTGTGACCTCTGTGGTGGGGGAGACTGTGGAGTTTTATACAGAGTTGTATTTGGGCAGAACTGTGTGATCCTATGTGTGCTCAGGTTTTGTTTGCCGAACTCCCTAAGCTCTCTCGGGCACAGAGGTATGAAATGGACAATCCCGTGTTGTCCCATGAACTGGCAAAGGCCATAACCCAGATGTCCCCCGGCCGTGCACTGGGGGTCGATGGACTACCAGTAGAGTTTTTATAAATAATTCTGGGGAATAATTGGACAGGATTTCTTTTGCGTGTTGTGTGAGTGAGTCGGGGTAGGAGAGTTGCCGATGAGCTGCCATCGGGCGGTTCTGACTCTCCTGCCCAAAAAGGGGACTTGTGTGAACTTAAGAACTGGAGGCCTGTGGCATTGCTCTGTGCGGACAACAAGATATTTGCCAAGGTCCTCTCTAACAGACTGAAGTCCCATCTGGACTCTATAGTACACAAGGACCAGACATATTGTGTACCAGGAACCTCAATCACGGACAACTTATTCTTAATCAGGGACATGTTGGACTTGTTTCTAATGTGAACTTTGGACTAGTCTCTTCAGACCAAGAGAAGGCTTTTGATAGAGTGGACCATGAGTATCTGTTTAATGTGATTCAGTTTGGGGAAAGATTTTTGGCTTGTGTGAAGATGTTGTATGCTGGGCTGTCATGTATGGTCAAGGTGGGAGGACGGCTCAGTAGGCCAGACTGGGTGAGACGGGGCATTAGACAAGGATGCCCTCTATCGAGGCAGATATATACACTAGCCATTGAGCCTTTTCTGGAGGAGACTGCAGGGAGTGTGCTGGACAGGCATTGGTGTGTTGGCAGATGCAGATGATGTTTCTGTGATGGTCAGGGATGGACAGGATATGCAGGCACTAGAGACTAGTCTGAAGGTGTACGAGGAAGCTCCGTCAGCTAAGGTGAACTGGGGAAAGAGCAAAGCTCTGTTATGTGGGGCATGGAGGGATAGGGCCCACCCTCTGCTTCCAAGGGGTTTGCAGTGGGGCGGTGAACGGCTTAACATTTTGGGGGTGTATCTGGGCTCGGAGAAGTGGGTCAGAAAGAACTGGGAGGGGCTGTCACAGGCTGTGGTATCAAGACTGGCCAGGTGAGGTGGCTCCTGTCCCAAGTGTCATATAAAGGGAGGGTGCTGATAATCAACAACCTGGCGGCATCTTCCCTATGGCATAAACTGTCTGTCCTCAACCCCACTTCCTGTCTGCTCGCAGACCTGCAATGCAAGCTGTTGGATTTTTTTCTGGTCTGGCAATCACTGGCTGTCCGTACACAAAGGAGGACAGGGCCTGGTGGAACTGGAGAGCAGGGTGGCTGCATTCCGACTAAAGGCGGCGCTGAGACTGCTATACCATACTGATGTTGGCTGGAGGGAACCAGCATGCATGCTGCTGAGGAGAGCTGGCGGATTAGGGTTGGACCCGGCAGCTGTTCCTCATGAGACTGGAGAGACTGAGTACAGCAGTTCTCTCTGACTTTAGCTCTTTTCGGTGCTGAGGCCCTGGCAGCTGTTATTAAGGCCCACACGAGAAGGGGGTGTGGAGCCTGGGCTGTGGGAGGAGCCCATTTTCCACAACCCAGCCATCCTTTTGAGATCGGTTCAGTCGGCCAACCTGAAGAGGCGACTGATGGCAGCGGTTTTACTAAGGCTGGGTGACCTGTGGCTGCTGGGGGAGGAGAGGTGGAAAACTCCGAAAGTCCTGGCACAACAAACAGGACTAACATCTCTTAGGCTGCTGGAAAGATTCCTGGGGGAGGTCCAGGAGGCACTGTCTGAGCCGGTAAGGTGTGTGTTTGAGCGGACAAAGGGGGAGGGGCCACCAATGTATCCGCCCCTGCAGGTGACGTCAGAGACTGGGGACTGGCAAGGGGGTCTGGAGGACTTGTTAGATTTGAAAAATGCGAGCCTGGGGGAGTTTGACGGGGTGGGAGGTAAAGCCCTCTCCAACCTCTGCATTAAGGTAAGGAACATTGGGAGCCTAACAGGAGTGAAGGCACATCAATGGCAGCGGGTATGTGGGGCCGAGAGTTTGGTGGGTTTTAGATGGAGGGGGCTCTACAAACTCCCAGTACCAAAGAGGTCAGGGGACCTCCAGTGGAGGGTTCTACATGGAGCTCTGGCCATTAACAGCTGGTTGGCGCGGGTCGACCCGGGAGTCAGACAGGGGTGTCCTTTCTGTGTCATGAGTGAAACTGTGATTCAGGTGTTTTCTGAATACGGCTGTAGAAGTGGTGAGGGTTTTGGTTATTGTGACGTGTGGTGTTGTTTTGTATCGTGGGGTAGAGGGCAAGGTGAATGTGCAGTGCTGTGGATATTTCATGAAATTAAATGAGGATGTATCATTAAAGAAAGACACACAGTTTTTTTTTTAAAGTCTCTCTCATACGCTCTTTACTGGAGAGGCTCTGCAAAGCTCTGTAATGCTCTGCAACGCCAGCATGCTTCATCCAGCCATGAGGAGTGAGGGCTCTAGGCATGTAGGAAAGGTCCATCCAGCTGAGTAGTCTGGGTCTCTTCTACTGTGAACTGTCTCAATGAAACCACTGGCACTAGCCATGGCAGTTCTGGCCTAACACTGCTCTCTTAGAAAAAAGGTTCTACCTGGAACCAAAAAGGGTTCTAACCTGGAACCAAAAAGGGTTTTACCTGGAACCAAAATGGGTTCTACCTGGAACCAAAAAGGGTTCTACCTAGAACCAAAAAGGGTTCTACCTGGAACCAAAACGGGTGCTCCTATTGGGACAGCCGAAGAACCCTTTTGGAACTTTATATTCTAAGAGTTGTAGTAGCCTAACATGAATGGCTTGGTGAATAACTGTTTTGACGCAGTTGTTAGCCTACTTCTCCAAGAACCCACTTAATTTTCCTATGATTGCAAACCTCTCTCGGGAAGTGTGTGTGTCAGAAGTGATCTGCTAGAGGAGTAGTTGAATAAGGAAGAGTCTGCTTCCTTGTAAACAAGTAATTACAGCTACTCAGACTGCATGAAGGCAAAGCACTGTCAATATGTTAGTACTGCCACATTGGAACTGCTATGATGAGGAGTACTGGTCACAAACTGTACAGCTCAGAGAAATAGCTGAGTTTAGCATAAGCTGAAATTAAGCTGGCAATAGAGGACACCCAAACATCTCTAGCTGTCGTACTGAAACACCATCTGTGATGTACTATGCTACATGTCGTCCATCCACCTTAACCCTATATATACACTGAGTGTACAAAACTATTTCCATAACATAGAATGACCAGGTGAATCCAGGTGAAAGCTATGATCCCTTATTGATGTCACCTGTTTAATCAAATTCAATCAGCTTAGATGAAAGGGAGGAGACGGGTTAAAGAAGGATTTTTTAAGCTTTGAGACAATTGAGACATGGATTGTGTATGTGTGCGATTCAGAGGGTGAATGTGCAAGACAAAAGATTTATGTGCATTTGAACGGGGTATGGTAGTAGGTGCCAGGCGCACCTGTTTGAGTGTGTCAAGAACTGCAACGCTGCAGGGTTTTTCAGGCGCAATAGTTTCACGTGTGTATCAAGAATGGTCCACCACTCAAAGGACATCCAGAAAACTTGACAAAACTGTGGGAAGCATTGGAGTCAACATGGGCCAGCATCCCTGTGGAACGCTTTCAACACCACAGTCCATGCCCAGACTAATTGAGGCTGTTCTGAGGGCAAAAGGGGGTGCAACTCAAAATTAGGAAGGTTTTCTTAATGTCTGGTATACTAAGTGTAGATCTCTCTGTTCAATATCATCTTCATTGCATGCTGTTTTGGGGTTTTAGGCTGGGTTTCTGTATAGCACTTTGTGACATCTGCTGATGTAAAAATTGCTTTTTCTTCCTGATGTTTTGTGCACTCAGTTTCAGAAAGTATTCAGACCCCATTTTGTTACATTACAGCCTTATTTTAAAATAGATTCAATTGTTGTTTTTTTTGCAAAGGGAGGGTATACAATGCATTCAGAAAGTATTGAGACCCCTTGACTTTTCCACATTTTGATACATTACAGCCTTATTCTAAAATAGATTCAAAAGTGTTTTTTTTCTCTCATCAATCAACACACAATACCCCATAACCCCCAAAACACATTTTTGCTGATTTATATATATTTTTAAACAGAAATACCATCTTTACATAAGTATTCAGACCCTTTGCCATGAGACTCGAAATTGAGCACAGGTATATCCTGTTTCTATCTTTGAGATGTTTCTACAACTTGATTTGGAGTCCACCTGTGGTAAATTCAATTGATTGGACATCATTTGGAAAGGCACACACCTGTCTATATATGTGACCAACCGGCTCGATTCGGTCTTATGTAGCAACATTTGAAATAGTGTTTTTTTACGTGGGATAAAAGCAGAGACTCAGAGTTAGAAAATAGTATATCGTACACTACAGTATATCGTACACTACAGTTGAGGAAAAATGGGAAAGTAATTCTGCTTTGAAAGTTGATAAACTTGTAACCTCACTTTTGAGAAAATGGCCCTTGAATGTTTTGGTACACCTACTGGAGAGCTCTTCTTTGTCTACACTCATTCAGCATCGTTCACACCCTCTAAAGCTTTAACCCCACCCATCTCTTTAAAACTTAAGGCTAGGGGGCGGTATTTTCACGTCCGGGTGAAAAGCGTGCCCAAAGTAAACTGCCTGCTACTCAGGCCCAGAAGCTAGCATATGCATATCATTCGTAGATTTGGATAGAAAACACTCTGGAGTTTCTAAAACTGTTTGAATGATGTCTGTGAGTATAACAGAACTTATTTGGCAGGCGAAACCCCGAGGACAAACCATCCAGGATATTTTGTTTTGATGTCACTCTTTTCAATGGGTTTCTATGGGGATGTAGATTTCTAAGGCACTTGCTTGCAGCTCCTATCGCTTCCACTGGATGTCAACAGTCTTTGGAAATTGGTTGATGTTTTTCCTTTGTGAAATGAAGAAGTATGGCAGTTCAGAACGAGGGTCGAGTGAAGTGTACTGTTTGTTAGAGGCGCGTGACCTGAAAGCACGCTCCACTTTGTTTTCGTCCGGTATTGAACTCAGTTTATCCCGTCTTAAATTTTATAAATTATTTACGTTAAAAAATACCTAAAGTTGTATTAGGAAAGTTGTTTAAAATGTTTGGACAAAGATTACAGGTAACTTATTAGATATTTTAGTTTGTGCTATATACGTCTGCTAGAATCCTGACTAGAACCCAAAAATTTGATCATATTACTCCAGTGCTAGCCTCCCTACACTGGCTTCCTGTTAAGGCAAGGGCTGATTTCAAGGTTTTACTGCTAACCTACAAAGCATTACATGGGCTTGCTCCTACCTATCTTTCCGATTTGGTCCTGCCGTACATACCTACACGTACGCTACGGTCATGAGAGAGCCTTCCAGAAGGACAACCATCTTTGCAGCACTCCATCAATCAGGTGGAAGCCACTCCTCAGTAAAAAGCACATGACAGCCCGCTTGGAGTTTGTCAAAAGGCACCTAAAGGACTCTCAGACCATGAGAAACAAGATTCTTTGGTCTGAATGCCAAGTGTCACGTCTGGAGGAAACCTGGCAATATCCCTACGGTGAATAATGGTGGTGGCAGGATCATGCTGTGGGGATGCTTTCAGAGGTAGGGACTGGGAAACTAGTCAGGATCGGGGGAAAGAGGAACTGAGCTAAGGACAGAGAGATCCTTGATGAAAACCTGCTCCAGAGCGCTCAGGATTTCAGACTGGGGCGAAGGTTCACCTTCCATCAGGACAACGACCCTAAGTACAAAGCCAAGACAGGAGCCAGGAGTGGCTTCGGGACAAGTCTCTGAATGTCCTTGAGTGGCCCAGCCAGAGCTCGGACTTGAACCCGATCGAATATCTCTGGAGAGACCTGAAAATTGCTGTGCAGCGACGCTCCCAACCTGACAGAGCTTGAGAGGATCTGCAGAGAAGAATAGGAGAAACTCCCCAAATACAAGCTTGTAGCGTCATACCCAAGAAGACTCAAGGATGTAATCTCTGCCAAAAGTGCTTCAACAAAGTACTGAGGAAAGGGTCTGAATACTTATGTAAATATGATATATATATATATTTTTTTATAAATTAGCAAAATTGTCTAAAAAAACGTTTTTGCTTTGTCATTATTGGGTAATGTGTGTAGATTGACGAGGGGGTAAAAATGATTTATTCCATTTTAGACTTAAGGCTGTAACGTTAAAAAAAGGGGAAAAAGTCAAGGGGTCTAAATTCTTTCCGAAGGCACTGTATATATATATGTGTGTGTGTGTGTGTGTGTGTGTGTGCGTGCGTGCGTGCGTGCGTGCGTGCGTGCGTGCGTGTGTGTGTGTGCTGCTGCTCACCTCCCTGCTCACACAGCTGCTGGGCGAGTGCGTCCTTGAAGATGATCTGTCCTCGATGTGTAGCAGTAGCCCTGAGAGAGAGAGATATATATAAAGAGAGACAGACAGACACAGAGAGAGACAGATATATATATATATATATAGAGAGAGAGACAGAGAGAGAGAGAGACAGAGAGAGAGAGAGAGAGAGACAGAGAGAGAGACAGAACGAGAGAGAGAGAGAGAGAGAGAGAGAGAGAGAGAGACAGAGAGAGAGAGGGAGAGAGAGAGGGAGAGAGAGAGGGAGAGAGAGAGAGAGAGAGAGAGAGACAGAGAGAGAGAGGGAGAGGGAGAGGGAGAGAGAGAGAGAGAGAGAGAGAGAGAGAGAGAGAGAGAGAAGAGAAGAGAAGAGAAGAGAAGAGAAGAGAGACAAAGAGCATTAAATCTAACTGTGCAGTTAGAAGGTGACCTTTTGGACAGATGGATTTTTGATATTTTTTTTTACAGTAGATTAAAACAGTGTGAATGTCTCACTCAAACAGAGACACTAAGTTGAAAACGATGGGTTTGCAAAGTTACCCTGCAACATTCAGTGACTTTATTTGACCATAGCAAAAAGACTTACTGAGCAATGAAGGTTTGATTACATTTCAATTCTTTGTACTGTCTTTGCACTGTATGTTACATGCCTGAGAATGGCGTACCACACAGCAAAAATATATTTGTTCCAAAGGTTTATATATGTATTGTTCATCCGGATATAGCTTTGTTGACTTGTTAGAGATTGCTACTTTTTAAGGTTTGCTCTGAAATATCGTTCACAAGGTGTAGAAATGGGTTTTTGGAGGAGTGCCTTGTGTGATGATGGCATATTGGACGGACAGGTTTGCTCTAAAATATAGTCCACAAGGTGAGAACTATAGGAATGCCCTTATGTACATCAACATCAGATCCTTCCTGGAGTTACAAATCAAACAGGTATTTTTTAAGGTGTTTTACCACAAGGTAAAGATATTCACTAAGTCCCAATACAGCACAGTAAGTAAAAAGTCCAGGCTCTTTTGCTCTTTGCACTCAATGTAGTCTACACACATAATTGTATGCTTTCTTTACTATAAAACACAATATTTTACCTTAATGTACTTTATCCATCACTCACTTCTTACATTTCATGCTAACCTCTCCAGTTGAACAGGAGAACCAACTGAGCCAACTCTCCAAGAAAGAGATGTGATATAAGACAATGGAAGTCAATGGAAAACAATGGAAGTCAATGGAAGACAGTGGAAGTCAATGGAAGACAGTGGAAGTCAATGGAAGACAGGGGAAGTCAATGGAAGACAGTGGATGTCAATGGAAGACAGTGGAAGTCAATGGAAGACAGGGGAAGTCAATGGAAGACAGTGGATGTCAATGGAAGACAGTGGAAGACAATGGAAGACAGTGGAAGTCAATGGAAGACAGTGGAAGACAATGGAAGACAGTGGATGTCAATGGAAGTCAATGGAAGTCACGCACTGATCTGTTTCACCTGTTTTTGTGCTTGTCTCCACCCCCCTCCAGGTGCCGCCCATCTTCCCCATCATCCCCTGTGTATTTATACCTGTGTTCTCTGTTTGTCTGTTGGCAGTTAGTTTTGTTTCGTCAAGCCTAGCAGCATTTTTCCCTCTTTTCCTGTCTCTTGTTTGTTCCTGTTTTTGCCTTTTCTGCCCTGACCCTGACCCTGACCCTGAGCCTGACCCTGGCCCTGACCCTGACCCTGGCCCTGACCCTGAGCCTGACCCCGAGCCTGACACTGAGCCTGACCCTGAGCCTGACCCTGAGCCTGACCCTGAGCCTGACGCTGAGCCTGACCCTAGCCCTGAGCCTGAGCCTGATCCTGACCCTGACCCTGGCCCTGAGCCTGAGCCTGACCCTGGCCCTGAGCCTGACCCTGAGCCTGAGCCTGAGCCTGACCCTGAGCCTGAGCCTGAGCCTGACCCTGACCCTGACCCTGAGCCTGACCCTGAGCCTGAGCCTGACCCTGACCCTGAGCCTGACCCTGACACTGCCTGCCGTCCTGTACCTTTGCCCTCTACTCTGGATTATCAACCCCTGCCTGCCTTGACCTGTCGTTTGTCTGCCCCTGTTGCTGTAATAAACATTGTTACTTTGACACAGTCTGCGTTTGGGTCTTACCTGAAACGTGATAGTGGAAGTCAATGGAAGTCAATGTTATACAATGAAAGTCAATGTTAGACAATGGAAGACAGTGGAAGTCAATGGCAGACAGTGGAAGTCAATGGCAGACAGTGGAAGTCAATGGAAGACAGTGGAAGTCAATGGAAGACAGTGGAAGTCAATGGCAGACAGTGGAAGTCAATGGAAGACAGTGGACGTCAATGGAAGACAGTGGAAGTCAATGGAAGACAATGGAAGACAATGGAAGACAGTGAGCTACTACATCTAAATGCCAGATGTAGAAAAATACCCATTTGGTTTTAATTCACTGAACATAATGATCTCCACACTGCCAGGTTTCTGGAAGCAACATCAAGGCCTGGTCAAATCAAATCAAATTGAGATAGAACTGGTAAAAAATCCATTACAGCACTATTGAGGTCAAACTCATAAAGACAAAACATCTTAAATACCCTATTTCCTAGTCAGCCATTTTATAGCCTAGCTGAGTCAGTAAGTCCCCATCTGTCTACTCTGAGTGCCTGTGTGTGTAGCCTGGTGTGTGCGCGTGCGTGTGTGTGTGCGCGCGCGTGTGTGTGTGTCAGCAACCCCCCCCCCCCCCCCTAGATGCTCTGGTTTTTTTCTGGATGTCGAGGCATTTACACTGTTCATCTCATGAATTATGAAACCCCCCCACTCCATTAATAATGAAGCCATGTTGCTGTGTTGCTGAGCGGTGGGAGAGAACACAGCCTTAATTATATTCAGAATACAGAATTGGTTAAACACTCATTCGGATTTGTGTGTGTGTGTGTGTGTGTGTGTGTGTGTGTGTGTGTGTGTGTGTGTGTGTGTGTGTGTGTGTGTGTGTGTGTGTGTGTGTGTGTGTGTGTGGTGTGTGTG
>NW_024058849.1:5000-45643 GCF_016432855.1 Salvelinus namaycush
AGTAGTGGTAGAAGTGGTAGAAGTGGTTGTTGTAGTGGTAGTATTAGTGGTAGTGGTAGTAGTGGTAGTCATTGTAGTAGTAGTGGTAGTAGTGGTAGAAGTTGTAATAGTAGTGGTAGTATTAGTGGTAGTAGTGGTAGTAGTAGTAGTAGTAGTAGTTGTAGTAGTAGTGATAGTAGAGGTAGTAGTTGTAGTAGTTGTAGTAGTTGTAGTAGTTGTGGTAGTAGTTGTAGTAGTAGTGATAGTAGAGGTAGTAGTTGTAGTAGTAGTGGTAGTAGTAGTAGTGGTAGTAGTTGTAGTAGTAGTGGTAGTTGTGGTAGTAGTTGTAGTAGTAGTGGTAGTATTAGTGGTAGTAGTGGTAGTAGTTGTAGTAGTGGTAGTAGAGGTAGTAGTTGTGGTAGTAGTAGTAGTGGTAGTAGTTGTAGTAGTAGTGGTAGTTGTGGTAGTAGTTGTAGTAGTAGTGGTAGTAGTAGTAGTGGTAGTAGTTGTAGTAGTAGTGGTAGTTGTGGTAGTAGTTGTAGTAGTAGTGGTAGTATTAGTGGTAGTAGTGGTAGTAGTTGTAGTAGTGGTAGTAGAGGTAGTCGTTGTAGTAGTAGTGGTAGTTGTGGTAGTAGTTGTAGTAGTAGTGGTAGTAGTTGTAGTAGTTGTAGTAGTAGTGGTAGTTGTGGTAGTAGTTGTAGTAGTAGTGGTAGTAGTTGTATTAGTAGTAGTGGTAGTAGTGGATTAAAATCCAAGATGGCGTAGTGGTCAGGTGTCTTTGTCTTTATATATATATTTTTATATATTTTTTCTTCGCATATATTTTTTCATAGTTTTCCTAACCCAAACTTCAACATACTCTCCTGCAACCTGCCTTACCCAATGTGGTATGGATCTGCTATGTTGGAATCCCCAACAGAAGCTAGCCAGCTAACTAGCTACTAGCTAGTAGTTACCTAGCCACTGCTAGCGGTCATCAGCTAATCTTTATCCCGGACAACTCCTGCCAGTCTGCACAGCGCGATTCAACCCAGAGCTTATCGGACCTCTTTTTCTCCATATCCCCAGATTCCTATCACTCTGAACCACTTTACCTGGATCATCGCAGCTACCTGCTATCCGATTGGCTTCTCCTGGCTAACGTCTCTGTCCCAAAGCAAGCACCGACTAGCCTATGCTAGGCCCATCTCCCGGCTAGCTGAAGAGGTCCATTTTCCGCTCCTTGAGCTACAATACTTATTTTGCCAATTGGCCTGGACCCCTTTTATTGCCGATACGGAGCCCTGCCGATCCATCACGACTGGACTACTGACGTTATCCGCCCAAGGGTTTTTTTCAACAGGCTCCTCCTTTTCCCTGAATACCCATCTGCTTGCCTGCTAGCCGCGGCGCGCTAGCTGTCTAGAGCATACCGGACTGTTAGCTGAAGAGGTCCATCAGCCACTTTTTTGGCTACTATACCTATTTTGCCAATTGGCCTGGACCCTTTTACTACACGGACCCCTGCTGATCCATCACGACTGGTCTGCCGACGTAACCGCTCGAGGGGGCTACAACAGACTTCTTCCGTTGTGACGTCCCTCTAAGGCCCTTCTGCTAGCCTGCTAGCTCTGGCCCACTAGCTGTCTGAATCGCCGTGTCTCCAGCCCGCCCAGCTACTCACTGAACCCTATGATCACTCGGCTACGTATGCCTCTCCCTAATGTCAATATGCCTTGTCCATTCCTATTTTGGTTAGTGGTTATTGTCTTATTTTACTGTAGAACCTCCAGACCTGCTCAATATGCCTCAGCTAACCCTTTTGTCCCACCTCCCACACATGCGGCGACCTCACCTGGTTTAATTGATGTCTCTAGAGACAATACCTTTCTCATCGTCACTCAATGCCTAGGTTTACCTCCACTGTATTCACATCCTACCATACCTTTGTCTGTACATTATGCATTGAATCTATTCTACCGTGCCTAGAAACTTGCTCCTTTTACTCTCTGTTACGAGCGTATTAGACGACCAGTTCTTATAGCCTTTAGCCGTACCATTATCCTACGCCTCCTCAGCTCCTCTGGTGATGTAGAGGTTAATCCAGGCCCTGCAGTGCCTAGCTCCACTCCCATTCCCCAGGCGCTCTCATTTGTTGACTTCTGTAACCGTAAAAGCCTTGGTTTCATGCATGTTAACATTAGAAGCTTCCTCCCTAAGTTTGTTTTTTTCACTGCTTTAGCACAATCTGCCAACCCGGATGTCCTAGCCATGTCTGAATCATGGCTTAGGAAGGCCACAATTTTTTTTTTTCCATCCTTAACTATAACATTTTCCGACAAGATAGAACTGCGGAGTTGCAATCTACTGCAGAGATAGCCTGCAGAGTTCTGTCATACTATCCAGGTCTGTGCACAAACAATTTGAGCTTCTACTTTTAAAAATCCACCTTTCCAGAAACAGGTCTCCCACCGTTGCCGCTTGCTATACACCACCTTCTGCCCCCAGCTGTGCCCTGGACACCATATGTGAATTGATTGCCCCCCATCTATCTTCAGAGCTCGTGCTGCTAGGTGACCTAAACTGGGACATGCTTAACACCCCGGCCATCCTACAATCTAAACTTGATGCCCTCAATCTCACACAAATTATCACTGAACCCACCAGGTACAACCCCAAATCCATAAACACAGGCACCCTCATAGATATCATCCTAATCAACCTGCTCTCTAAATACACCTCTGCTGTCTTCAACCAGGATCTCAGCGATCACTGCCTCATTGCTAGCGTCTATAATGGGTTTGCGGTAAAAACGCTCCCTAAAACACTTCAGCGAGCAGGCCTTTCTAATCGACCTGGCCCGGGTATCCTGGAAGGATATTGACCTCATTCCGTCAGTAGATGCCTGGTTATTCTTTAAAAGTGTTTTTCTCACAATCTTAAATAAGCATGCCTCATTCAAAAAATGCAGAACCAGGAACAGATATAGCCCTTGGTTCTCTCCAGACCTGACTGCCCTTGACCAACACAAAAACATCCTGTGGCGTACTGCATTAGCATCGAATAGCCCCCTCGATATGCAACTTTTCAGGGAAGCAAGGAACCAATATACACAGGCAGTTAGAAAAGCAAAAAGTTCCAAAAAGTTCTGGGACACTGTAAAGTCCATGGAGAATAAGAGCACCTCCTCCCAGCTGCCCACTGCACTGAGGCTAGAAAACACTGTCACCACCGATAAATCCACGGTGAGAATTTGAATAAGCATTTTTCTACGGCTGGCCATGCTTTCCATCTGGCCACCCCTACCCTGGTCAACAGCCCTGCACCCCCCACAGCAACTTGCTCAAGCCTCCCCCATTTCTCCTTCACCCAAATCCAGATAGCTCATGTTCTGAAAGAGCTGTAAAATCTGGACCCCTACAAATCAGCAGGGCTAGACAATCTGGACCCTCTCTTTCCAAAATTATCAGCTGAAATAGTTGCAACCCCTATTACTAGCCTGTTCAACCTCTCTTTCGTATCGTCTGAGATCCCCAAAGATTGGAAAGCTGCCGCAGTCATCCCCCTCTTCAAAGGGGGAGACACTCTAGACCCAAACTGCTACAGACCTATATCTATCCTATCCTGCCTTTCTAAGGTCTTCAAAAGCCAAGTTAACAAACAGATCATCGACCATTTTGAATCCCACCGTACCTTCTCCGCTATGCAATCTGGTTACCAAGCTGGTCATGGGTGCACCTCAGCCACGCTCAAGGTCCTAAACGATATCATAACCTCCATCGATAAGAGACAATACTTTGCAGCTGTAGTCATCGACCTGGCCAGGGCTTTCGACTCTGTCAATCACCACATTCTCATCGGCAGACTCAACAGCCTTGGTTTCTCAAAAGACTGCCTCGCCTGGTTCACCAACTTCTTATCAGACATAGTTCAGGGTGTCAAATTGGAGGGCCTGTTGTCTGGACTTCTGGCAGTCTCTATGGGGGTGCCACACGGTTCAATTCTCGGGCCGACTCTTTTCTCTACATACATCAATGATGTCGCTCTTGCTGCTGGTGATTCTCTGATCCACCTCTACGCAGATGATACAATTCTTCTGGCCATTCTTTGGACACTGTGTTAACTAACCTCCAGACGAGCTTCAATGCCATACAACTCTCCTTCCATGGCCTCCAACTGCTCTTAAATGCAAGTAAAACTAAATGTATGCTCTTCAACCGATCGCTGCCCACACCTGCCCGTCCGTCCAGCATCACTACTCTGGACGGTTCTGACTTAGAATATGTTGACATCTACAAATACCTAGGTGTCTGGTTAGACTGTAAACTCTCCTTCCAGACTCACATTAAGCATCTCCAATCCAAAATTAAATCTAGAATCGGCTTCCTATTTCGCAACAGAGCATCCTTCTCTCATACTTCCAAACATACCCTCGTAAAAATTGACTATCCTACCGATTATTGACTTCGGCAATGTCATTTATAAAATAGCCTCTTATACTCTACTCAGCAAATTGGATGCAGTCTATCACAGTGCCATCTGTTTTGTCACCAAAGCCCCGTATACTACCCACCACTGCGACCTGTATGCTCTCGTTGCCTGGCCCTCGCTTCATATTCGTCGCCAAACCCACTGGCTCCCGGTCATCTATAACTTTGCTAGCTTCTTCTAACTAGGGGGCGCAAATTTAACATTTGGCAAAATATGCGTACCCATTTTAAACTGCCTATTTCTCAGCCCCCGAAACTAGAATATGCATATAATCAGATTAGGATAGAAAACACTCTGAAGTTCCCAAAACTGTAAGAATTTTGTCTGTGAGTTAAACAGAACTGATATTGCAGGTGAAAACCTGAGAAAATTTCAAGCAGGAAGTGGCACTCATTTTGAGAGCTCTGTGTTCCAATGCCTTCCTATCGCATATGTGAAGTCTCATCAATAAGACCTCTTTTTCTATGTCTTCCCTAAGGTGTAGTTTAGACGTAGTTTCAGGCCTTTAATTTGAAGGATGAGCCTGCAAGAGCACATTGGGTAAGTGGACAGGTGGTGGCTCTCCGGGTGATTTTTGCGCAATTCTGAAAGGTAGCCATTGTCTCTCTCGCTCCTAGTGAAAAGCCAACCGTCCCGGTTGATTTATTATCGAATAGATATGTGAAAAACACCCTGAAGTTGGATCAAAAACAATGTTTGACATGTTTATGTGGACATTATGGATATAATTTTGAATTTTTTTCGCCGTTGTCGCGAACGCTTTTTCCGGTGGATTCCTTGTGATGACGCATCAAACAAACGGAGGTATTTGGATATAAAACATATCTTTATGGAACAAAAGGAACATTTGCTGTGTAACTGGGAGTCTCGTGAGTGAAACCAACCGAAGATCAACAAAGGTAAACGATTAATTTGATTGCTTTGCTGGTTTTTGTTACCGAGTTACCTGGCGCTAGCTGTTCTTATTGTTTTGTCGAGCGATCGATACATTTACACAAATGCAAGTATTGCTTTGGAAAATATATTGCTGGACAGCATAATTTCAAAATCTGAGACGACAGATGGATTAACAAAAGGCTAAGCTGTGTTTTGCAATATTGCACTTGTGATTTCATGAAATTATATTTTATGATTACTCTCTGGCGCTAGGCTACGCTATGCTAGTCAGGGTTTTTAATGACAAAAATCCCGGATCCGGGATGGGGATTTCAGAAAGGCTAGGTAAAGCCCCACCTTATCTCAGCTCACTGGTCCCCATAACAGCACCCATCCGTAGCACTCGCTCCTGCAGGTATATCTCACTGGTCTTTCCTTATAGGTCTCTGCTGCCAATGACTGCAAAAATTACTGAAGCTGTAGACTCATATCTCCCTCACTAACTTTAAGCACCAGCTGTAAAAGCAGAGATCACAGATCACTGCACCTGTACATAGCCCATCTGTAAATAGCCCATCCAACTACCTCATCCCCATACTGTTTTTATTTATTTTTGCTCCTTTGCACCCCAGTATCTCTACTTGCACATTCATCTTCTGCACATCTATCACTCCAGTGTTTAATTGCTAAACTGTAATTATTTTGCCACTATGGCCTATTTATTGCCTTACCTCCCTTATCTTACATCATTTGCACGCACTGTAAATAAACTTTTTTTCTGTTGCGTTATTGACTGTATGTTTGTTTATTCCATGTGTAACTCTGTGTTGTTTGTGTCGCACTGCTTTGCTTTATCTGGGCCAGGTCGCAGTTGTAAATGAGAACTTGCTCCCCTATATTGCTCCCCTATATTGCTCCCATATATTGCTCACCTATATTGCTCCCCTATATCGCCCCCATATATTGCTCCCCTATTATGCTCCCATATATTGCTCCCCTATATCGCTCCCATATAATGCTCCCCTATATTGCTCCCCTATATTGCTCCCCTATATCGCCCCCATATATTGCTCCCCTATTATGCTCCCATATATTGCTCCCCTAGTATGCTCCCCTATATTGCTCCCATATATTGCTCCCCTATATTGCTCCCATATATTGCTCCCATATATTGCTCCCATATATTGCTCCCCCATATTGCTCCCCTATATTGCTCCCCTATATTGCTCCCCTATATTGCTCCCCTATATCGCTCCCATATATTGCCCCCATATATTGCTCCCCTATATTGCTCCCATATATTGCTCCCCTATATTGCTCCCCCATATTGTTCCCATATATTGCTCCCCTATATTGCTCCCATATATTGCTCCCCCATATTGTTCCCATATATTGCTCCCCTATATTGCTCCCATATATTGCCCCCATATATTGCTCCCCTATATTGCTCCCCCATATTGTTCCCATATATTGCTCCCCTATATTGCTCCCATATATTGCTCCCCCATATTGTTCCCATATATTGCTCCCCTATATTGCTCCCATATATTGCTCCCCTATATTGCTCCCCCATATTGTTCCCATATATTGCTCCCCTATATTGCTCCCATATATTGCTCCCCCATATTGTTCCCATATATTGCTCCCCTATATTGCTCCCATATATTGCTCCCCTATATCGCTCCCATATATTGCTCCCCCATATTGCTCCCATATATTGCTCCCCCATATTGCTCCCCCATATTGCTCCCCCATATTGCTCCCCTATATTGTTCCCATATATTGCTCCCCATATATTGCTCCCCTATATTGCTCCCCTATATCGCTCCCATATATTGCTCCCCTATATTGCTCCCCTATATCGCTCCCATATATTGCTCCCATATATTGCTCCCCTATATCGCTCCCATATATTGCCCCCATATATTGCTCCCCTATATTGCTCACCTATATTGCTCCCATATATTGCTCCCCTATATTGCTCCCCTATATTGTTCCCCTATATTGCTCCCCCATATTGCTCCCCTATATTGTTCCCCTATATTTCTCCCCATATATTGCTCCCCTATATTGCTCCCCTATATCGCTCCCCTATATCGCTCCCCTATATTGCTCCCCTATATTGCTCCCCTATATTGCTCCCCTATATCGCTCCCATATATTGCTCCCATATATTGTTCCCATATATTGCTCCCCTTTTATGCTCCCCTATATTGCTCCCCTATTATGCTCCCCTATATTGCTATCAAGTACTCCAGTTCACTTGTGTATCACCAGTCTATTATTTTCCTTCAGTTTGTTAATTTATTGAAATGCATCCACGGTCATATTCATAACCAATGTCCATCCTCGCCTACTTACTTTTGTCTTCTGTTTGTTGCCCGGCGTTCTTGGAGCCCCTCTCGTGCACGTCCATCTCCTTCTATGAGGCGTGCCCGTGCAACTTGGTCTATACCTGATTATGCTCAAAAAAAACAAACGCTCCTTTTTTCCTGTGCGGATTTTGTCATTTTGGTTATTAATCCAGTCAATGTGTGAACATGATGCACACGTTTTCATAAAAGCATGTAACTTGAACATGGGAATGAACATTTTTCAGACAGGGAGCTAATCGCAAAAAACGCCTCCTGGCGACGGTGGTGGCCATTTTGTTTTTCCTCCATAGTTGGGTAATGTATTTTCCTTTACTTCCTTAGTATCTGCTGAACCAAATATGACAACACAGAAAAGGTGATATCTTTTTTTTACCCTTTTTTTACCCTGTTGTCATGATATCTGTTACATTCCCCAGTTTCTGTGTTGTGGGTCTGTATGTATGTGTATGTATTTCAGGAAATGGCTTCCTGGATTCCCCTAAGCAGCTGATTGGTCAGGCCCCATTGCTAATTGTAGCTGACCCCGCCTTCTCGTCAGAGGATACAGCTGTCTGCCATTACAGACTCCTTCTCCAGCTGCATAAAAGCCAGTGTTCCTTTGCTCAGAGAGGGAGCTATTGGTATGTCCTGTGTTGCTCAGAGAGAGAGCTTATTGGTATGTCCTGTGTTGCTCAGGGAGAGAGCTGATTGCTATGTCCTGTGTTGCTCAGAGAGAGCTGATTGGTATGTCCTGTGTTGGTTGTTGCTAAGAGAGCTGATTGGTATGTCCTGTGTTGCTCAGAGGGAGCTGATTGGTATGTCCTGTGTTGCTCAGAGAGCTGATTGGTATGTCCTGTGTTGGTTGTTGCTCAGAGAGCTGATTGGTATGTCCTGTGTTGGTTGTTGCTCAGAGAGCTGATTGGTATGTCCTGTGTTGCTCAGAGAGTTGATTGGTATGTCCTGTGTTGCTCAGAGGGAGCTGATTGGTATGTCCTGTGTTGCTCAGAGGGAGCTGATTGGTATGTCCTGTGTTGCTCAGAGGGAGCTGATTGGTATGTCCTGTGTTGCTCAGAGGGAGCTGATTGGTATGTCCTGTGTTGCTCAGAGAGCTGATTGGTATGTTCTGTGCTGGTTGTTGCTCAGAGTTTTTGTAAAGTATTTTGTAGCCGGTTCTGCTGATGTATGTTCTTGTCACAAGGACTGTTTTGATTATTGAAATGGTTTACTTACGTTTGTATTATTCTGATTCGTTTGTTCCCGGGGGGGGAGGGGAAGGCACCTTGGGAGTGCTTAGGCAAGAGGCCTGCGGGCATACATAGTATGTACTCTAGGTATGTGCACACTAGGTAAGACTTGGGCGGACCACCCCCTGTATTTTAGTTAGTGCGCCAGGTGGTGCTAGTTAGGTAAGTAGTGGGTAGGTAGGAGAGGGGGCTCTAACTTCAACTTTCTTTGCTTTGGTTCAGTCCATCCCCTTTTCCCCAAAATACCGTGTGAAGGAATAAATTCCCTGTTAACGGTAATATTCTCTGCCTCTGTCATCCCTACCCGCAACTACAGTCACATGCCTCTTTACCTCCACCTGCAGTCACATACCTCTTTACCTCCACCTGCAGTCACATACCTCTTTACCTCCACCTGCAGTCACATACCTCTTTACCTGCAGTCACTTACCTCCACCTACAGTCACATACCTCTTTACCTCCACCTACAGTCACATACCTCTTTACCTCCACGTGCAGTCACATACCTCTTTACCTGCAGTCACTTACCTCCACCTACAGTCACATACCTCTTTACCTCCACCTACAGTCACATACCTCTTTACCTCCACCTGCAGTCACATACCTCTTTACCTCCACCTGCAGTCCCATACCTCTTTACCTCCACCTGCAGTCCCATACCTCTTTACCTCCACCTGTAGTCCCATACCTCTTTACCTCCACCTGCAGTCCATACCTCTTTACCTCCACCTGCAGTCCCGTACCTCTTTACCTCCACCTGCAGTCCCGTACCTCTTTACCTCCACCTGCAGTCCCGTACCTCCACCTGCAGTCCCGTACCTCCACCTGCAGTCCCGTACCTCCACCTGCAGTCCCGTACCTCCACCTGCAGTCCCGTACCTCCACCTGCAGTCCCGTACCTCCACCTGCAGTCCCGTACCTCCACCTGCAGTCCCGTACCTCCACCTGCAGTCCCGTACCTCCACCTGCAGTCCCGTACCTCTATACCTCCACCTGCAGTCACGTACCTCTATACCTCCACCTGCAGTCACGTACCTCTATACCTCCACCTGCAGTCACGTACCTCTATACCTCCACCTGCAGTCACGTACCTCTATACCTCCACCTGCAGTCACGTACCTCTTTACCTCCACCTGCAGTCACGTACCTCTTTACCTCCACCTGCAGTCACATACCTCTTTCACTCCACGGGGAGTTGAGTGTAGCAGGGTATTGCGTTCCCTCCAAGAGGCGTGTGTAACAATATCAAATTGGTAGTTGCAGTCTGCAACTCCTCTACTTACCCGGGAGAGGCGAAGGTCGAGAGCCATGCGTCCTCCGAAACACAAACCAGCCGCACCGATGTGAAGGAGGAAATACAGTCCAGCTGGCGACCAAAGACAGCTTGCAGGCGCCCAGCCCCCCACAAGGAATCGCTAGAGCACGATGGGATAAGGAAATCCTGGCCGGCCATACCCTCCCGTAACCCGGACGATGCTGGGCCAATTGTGCACTGCGTCATGTGTCTCCCAGTTGCGGCCGGCTGTGACACAGACTGGGATCAAACCCGGGTCTGTAGTGACACCTCAAGCACTGCAATCTGTTAGACAGCTCTGCCACTTGGGAGGCTCTACAGTCGTGACATAATATTTGTGTCATTCTCAAAACTTTAACTTCCACAAAGTTTGCTGCTTCAGTGTCTTTAGATATTTTTGTCAGATGTTACTATGGAATACTGTATAATAACACAAGTATAAGTACAAGCATTTCATAAGTGTCAAAGGCTTTTATTGACAAGAACATGAAGTTGATGCAAAGAGTCGATATTTGCAGTGTTGACCCTTCTTTTTCAAGACCTCTGCAATCCGCCCTGGCATGCTGTCAATTAACTTCTGGGCCACATCCTGACTGATGGCAGCCCATTCTTGCATAATCAATGCTTGGAGTTTGTCAGAATTTGTGGGTTTTTGTTTGTCCACCTGCCTCTTGAGGATTGACCACAAGTTCTCAATGGGATTAAGGTCTGGGGAGTTTCCTGGCCATGGACACAAAATATTTGTTTTGTTCCCCGAGCCACTTAGTTATCACTTTTGCCTTATGGCAAGGTGCTCCATCATGCTGAAAAAGGCATTGTTCGTCACCAAACTGTTACTGGATGGTTGGGAGAAGTTGCTCTCGGAGGATGTGTTGGACCCATTCTTTATTCATGGCTGTGTTCTTAGGCAAAATTGTGAGTGAGCCCACTCCCTTGGCTGAGAAGCAAGCCCACACATGAATGGTCTCAGGATGCTTTACTGTTGGCATGACACAGGACTGATGGTAGCGCTTACCTTGTCTTCCCCGGACAAGCTTTTTTCCGGATGCCCCAAACAATCGGAAAGGGGATTCATCAGAGAAAATGACTTTACCCCAGTCCTCAGCAGTCCAATCCCTGTACCTTTTGCAGAATATCAGTCTGTCCCTGATGTTTTTCCTGGAGAGAAGTGGCTTCTTTGCTGCCCTTCTTGACACCAGGCCATCTTCCAAAAGTCTTCGCCTCACTGTGCGTGCAGATGCACTCACACCTGCCTGCTGCCATTCCTGAGCATGCTGTGTACTGGTGGTTCCCCGATCCTGCAGCTGAATCAACTTTAGGAGACGGTCCTGGCACTTGCTGGACTTTCTTGGGCGCCCTGAAGCCGCCTTCACAACAATTGAACCGTTCTTCTTGAAGTTCTTGATGATCCGATAAATGGTTGATTTAGGTGCAATCTTACTGGCAGCAATATCCTTGCCTGTGAAGCCCTTTTTTGTGCAAAGCAATGATGACGGCATGTGTTTCCCTGCAGGTAACCATGATTGACAGAGGAAGAACAATGATTCCAAGCACCACCCTCCTTTTGAAGCTTCCAGTCTGTTATTCAAACTCAATCAGCATGATCGTGATCTCCAGCCTTGTCCTCGTCAACACCTGTGTTAATGAGAGAATCACTGACATGATGTCAGCTGGTCCTTTTGTGGCAGGGCTGAAATGCAGTGGGAATGTTTTGGGGGGGGATTCAGTTCATTTGCATGGCAAAGAGGGACTTTACAATTAATTGCAATTCATCTGATCACTCTTCATAACATTCTGGAGTATATGGAAATTGCCATCATACAAACTGAGGCAGCAGACTTTGTGTGAATTTATATTTGTGTCATTCTCAAAACTTGGCCACGACTGTAAAAAAAAGGTGATATCTAGCCCTATATTTTGATGATCAAGGATTTACAATGCTGCCATGTACAATCTCAAAAAAAGACCCCTGGCAGCCATTTTGCTATTCTGCCATAGCCGGAAAATGCATTTTCCTTCCTATCTGCTGAAACATGATGTATGAAACATGATAACATGTAAATGGAGATATCCACACCTATGTTTTAATGGGCAAGGATAGCAATGGTGCCAAGTACAACATCTGAAACAGTTCAGATTATTATACAAAAGTGAATTTGGGTAAGCCATTGGGGAAAAAATCCAATTAAATCTGTTTCTGATAACGTACACAATAGAATACTATGTCTGTTGTTGATTTGAAAACCTTTTTTTTAATAATGAAGCTCAGTTTGGGATATATTTTGGGGTCCTTAGCTGGTAGAGAATGGCACTTGCAATGCCAGGGTTGTGGGGTCAATTGCCACAGGTAACCAGTGCAATATTCCATATGTGTTATTTCATAGTTTTCATGTCTTCAATTAAAAAAAAGAAATGGACTCACTACTGTAAGTCGCTCTGGATAAGAGAGTCTGCTAAATGACTCACTACTGTAAGTCGCTCTGGGTAAGAGAGTCTGCTAAATGACTCACTACTGTTAGTATCTCTGGATAAGAGAGTCTGCTAAATGACTCACTACTGTTAGTATCTCTGGATAAGAGAGTCTGCTAAATGACTCACTACTGTAAGTCGCTCTGGATAAGAGAGTCTGCTAAATGACTCACTACTGTAAGTCGCTCTGGGTAAGAGAGTCTGTAAAATGACTCACTACTGTAAGTCGCTCTGGGTAAGAGAGTCTGCTAAATGACTCACTACTGTAAGTAGCTCTGGATAAGAGAGTCTGCTAAATGACTCACTACTGTAAGTCTCTCTGGATAAGAGAGTCTGCTAAATGACTCACTACTGTTAGTATCTCTGGATAAGAGTCTGCTAAATGACTCACTACTGTAAGTCGCTCTGGGTAAGAGAGTCTGCTAAATGACTCACTACTGTAAATGGCTCTGGATAAGAGAGTCTGCTAAATGACTCACTACTGTAAATGGCTCTGGATAAGAGAGTCTGCTAAATGACTCACTACTGTAAATGGCTCTGGATAAGAGAGTCTGCCAAATGACTCACTACTGTAAGTGTCTCTGGATCAGAGAGTCTGTTAAATGACTCACTACTGTAGTGTCTCTGGATCAGAGAGTCTGCTAAATGACTCACTACTGTAAATCTCTCTGGATCAGAGAGTCTGCTAAATGACTCACTACTGTAAATCTCTCTGGATAAGAGTCTGCTAAATGACTAACATGTACAATGATGTGATGCACCACAGCATCATTTGTAGGAGGATTTGCTACTTTTCTGATCCTGTCTGTAGGTTCTAAAAGCCTAAATACATTTGATCCTCTGTTGCTCTTTACTACCACGATATACGCTTGCTCTTATTCCAGAAAGCACAGCGGATATACCCTGGCATTGTGTGGCTGAGTGATAAGGAGACAGACCACCAGCTATACCCTGGCATTATGTGGCTGAGTGATGAGGAGACAGACCACCAGCTATACCCTGGCATTATGTGGCTGAGTGATGAGGAGACAGACCACCAGATATACCCTGGCATTATGTGGCTGAGTGATGAGGAGACAGACCACCAGATATACCCTGGCATTATGTGGCTGAGTGATGAGGAGACAGACCACCAGATATACCCTGGCATTATGTGGCTGAGTGATGAGGAGACAGACCACCAGATATACCCTGGCATTATGTGGCTGAGTGATGAGGAGACAGACCACCAGATATACCCTGGCATTATGTGGCTGAGTGATGAGACAGACCACCAGATATACCCTGGCATTATGTGGCTGAGTGATGAGACAGACCACCAGATATACCCTGGCATTATGTGGCTGAGTGATGAGACAGACCACCAGATATACCCTGGCATTATGTGGCTGAGTGATGAGACAGACCACCAGATATACCCTGGCATTATGTGGCTGAGCGATGAGGAGACAGACCACCAGATATACCCTGGCATTATGTGGCTGAGCGATGAGGAGACAGACCACCAGATATACCCTGGCATTATGTGGCTGAGTGATGAGGAGACAGACCACCAGATATACCCTGGCATTATGTGGCTGAGTGATGAGGAGACAGACCACCAGATATATCCTGGCATTATGTGGCTGAGTGATGAGGAGACAGACCACCAGCTATACACTGGCATTATGTGGCTGAGTGATGAGGAGACAGACCACCAGCTATACCCTGGCATTATGTGGCTGAGTGATGAGGAGACAGACCACCAGCTATACCCTGGCATTATGTGGCTGAGTGATGAGGAGACAGACCACCAGCTATACCCTGGCATTATGTGGCTGAGTGATGAGGAGACAGACCACCAGATATACCCTGGCATTATGTGGCTGAGTGATGAGGAGACAGACCACCAGATACACCCTGGCATTATGTGGCTGAGTGATGACAGACCACCAGATATACCCTGGCATTATGTGGCTGAGTGATGAGGAGACAGACCACCAGATATACCCTGGCATTATGTGGCTGAGTGATGAGGAGACAGACCACCAGATATACCCTGGCATTATGTGGCTGAGTGATGAGACAGACCACCAGATATACCCTGGCATTATGTGGCTGAGTGATGAGACAGACCACCAGATATACCCTGGCATTATGTGGCTGAGTGATGAGACAGACCACCAGATATACCCTGGCATTATGTGGCTGAGGGATGAGGAGACAGACCACCAGATATACCCTGGCATTATGTGGCTGAGTGATGAGACAGACCACCAGATATACCCTGGCATTATGTGGCTGAGTGATGAGGAGACAGACCACCAGATATACCCTGGCATTATGTGGCTGAGTGATGAGGAGACAGACCACCAGATATATCCTGGCATTATGTGGCTGAGTGATGAGACAGACCACCAGATATACCCTGGCATTATGTGGCTGAGTGATGAGGAGACAGACCACCAGATATACCCTGGCATTATGTGGCTGAGTGATGAGGAGACAGACCACCAGATATACCCTGGCATTATGTGGCTGAGTGATGAGACAGACCACCAGATATACCCTGGCATTATGTGGCTGAGCGATGAGGAGACAGACCACCAGATATACCCTGGCATTATGTGGCTGAGCGATGATGAGACAGACCACCAGATATACCCTGGCATTATGAGGCTGAGTGATGAGACAGACCACCAGATATACCCTGGCATTATGTGGCTGAGCGACGAGGAGACAGATCACCAGATATACCCTGGCATTATGTGGCTGAGGGATGAGGAGACATACCACCAGATATACCCTGGCATTATGTGGCTGAGTGATGAGACAGACCACCAGATATACCCTGGCATTATGTGGCTGAGCGATGAGGAGACAGACCACCAGATATACCCTGGCATTATGTGGCTGAGCGATGAGGAGACAGACCACCAGATATACCCTGGCATTATGTGGCTGAGCGATGAGGAGACAGACCACCAGATATACCCTGGCATTATGTGGCTGAGCGATGAGGAGACAGACCACCAGATATACCCTGGCATTATTTGGCTGAGCGATGAGACAGACCACCAGATATACCCTGGCATTATGTGGCTGAGCGACGAGGAGAAACAAATGTATTTTTTTGTCCATTGTGTATTTCCATTTGCGTAATATTAAGATAAAGCATGGAATAAAAAAAAGGACAACCTAAAATTAAATAAAAACTATTTAGCTTCTATGTGGTAAATAGCAAGTGTGTATATAGATTGTTTATAGGCTTATCTCCCACATTTCTGTACAGCACTTTGATATATCAGAAAGGGCTTTATAAAAACATTTGATTTGATTTTGATTTGACATATCATCTTTGAAAAATCTACTGTTATTAAAACGTACTGTTAATAAAACCTACTGTTAATAAAACCTACTGTTAATAAAATCTACTGTTAATTAAACATGTTAATAAAACCTACTGTTAATAAAACCTACTGTTAATAAAACCTACTGTTAATAAAACCTACTGTTAATAAAACATACTGTTAATAAAACCTACTGTTAATAAAACAATGTTAATTAAACCTACTCTTAACCTGTTTGGGCTGCAGGGGGAGTATTGAGTAGCCAGATAAAAGGTGCCCATTTCAAACGGCCTCGTACTCAATTCTTGCTCGTACAATATGCATATTATTATTACTATTGGATAGAAAACACTCTAGTTTCTAAAACCGTTTGAATTATTTCAATTTTTTTATTTCAAATGAGTCAAACAGAACTCATTTGGCACAAGCTTCCTGACCAGGAAGTGGAAAGTCTGAAATCGATGCTCTGTTCTACTTCCTGCCTATACATGGGCATGATACGTAAGAGTCTACGTGCACTTCATAGACCTTCCCCTGGATGTCAAGAGGCTGTGAGAGAAGAAATTTCGTGTTTATCTTGGTCTGAATTGGAATACAAGCTCTTTGTATGACGTGTCCCTCATTTCCGGTACTCTTGGCAGCGCGAGGTGGACAGTGGGATTGCCTTCTGTTTAGCTGCCGTTATGGACGAATACTATCTCCGGCTCTGATTTTATTTGATACATGTGACCATATCATCGTAAAGTATGTTTTTTCAATATAGTTTAATCAGATTATTGAAATTTTTTCGGGAGTTTTGCCGTGTTCCGTTCTCTGACTTTGTTGACGTTGGAGAGATCCGTGCCACTTGGCAAGTGCGCATGCTAAATGAAGAGGGAAAGTTGCCGTTCCAGATCCAAACAACGACTGTTCTGGACAAAGGACACCTTGTCCAACATTCTGACGGAAGATCACCAAAAGTAAGAAACATTTTATTTTACCATATATACAGCATATGAAAGGTACACATCTCGTGAATCTAGCCAACATGTCCGATTTTTAAAATGTTTTACAGGGAAGACAAAATATGTAAATCTATTAGCTAACCACGTTAGCAAAAGACTCCACTTTTATTACTCCATCAGTTTTTGACTCCATCAGTAGCTATCACAAATTCGGCCAAATAAAGATATAAATAGCCACTAACCAAGAAACAACCTCATCAGATGACAGTCTGATAACATATTTATTGTATAGCATATGTTTTTTTCGAAAAATGTGCATATTTCAGGTATAAATCATAGTTTACATTGCAGCTACATTCAGAAATTGCACCGAAAGCAGACAGAAAAATTACAGACACCAACGTCAAATACCTAATTACTCATCATAAAACATTTCTGAAAAATACATAGTGTACAGCAAATGAAAGACAGGCATCTTGTGATGCCAGACAATATTTCCGATTTATTAAGTGTTTTACAGCGAAAACAAAATGTTGCGTTATATTAGCTTAGCACAATAGCCAGAAACACTTGGGCGCCGGCGACTACGACAGATATATGAAATAACATCATAAATTGGGTCTTACTTTTGCTGATCTTTCATCAGAATGTTGAACAAGGTGTCCTTTGTCCAGATGAGTCGTTGTTTGGATTCAGAATGGCAACTTTCTCTCTCCATTTAGCAAGCGCGCTAGCCGGGTTGCACGGATCTCTCCATGTAAACAAACGGAAGAGAACGGAACACGGCAAAACTCCCGAAAAAATTTCAATAATCTGATGAAACTATATTGAAAAAACATACTTTACGATGATATGGTGACATGTATCAAATAAAATCAAAGCCGGAAATAATAGTCGCCTATAACGTCAGCAAAACAAAAGGCAACCCCACTGTCCAAATCGCGTTCTTCAGAGTACCGGAACTGGGGTACACGTCATTCCAAGAGGATTTATTCCATCCCAGATCGAGATAAACACCTCATTTCTTCTCTCACAGCCTTCTTGACACCTAGAGGAAGGTGTATGACGTGTATGTATACTAATAGGTCTTGTGCCCATGTATAGGCATGAAGAAGAACAGAGCATCGATTTCAGACGTTCCACTTCCTGGTCAGGAAAAGTGCTGCAGAATGAGTTCTGTTTCACTCAGAGAAATAATTCAAACGGTTTTAGAAACTAGAGTGTTTTCTATCCAATAGTAATAATAATATGCATATTGTACGAGCAAGAATTGAGTACGAGGCCGTTTGAAATGGGCACGATTTAACTGGCTACTCAATACTGCCCCTTGCAGCCATAAGAAGTTAACTTTCACACATTAACAAGTCCAATACAGCATATGAAAGGTACACATCTTGTGAATCAAGCCAACATGTCCGATTTTTAAAATGTTTTACAGGGAAGACACAATATGTAAATCTATTAGCTAACCACGTTAGCAAAAGACACCACTTTTCTTACTCCATCAGTTTTTTACTCCATCAGTAGCTATCACAAATTCGACCAAATAAAGATATAAATAGCCACTAACCAAGAAACAACTTCATCAGATGACAGTCTGATAACATATTTATTGTATAGCATATGTTTTGTTAGAAAAATGTGCATATTTCAGGTATAAATCATAGTTTACATTGCAGCTACAGTCAGAAATTGCACCGAAAGCAGACAGAAAAATTACAGACACCAACGCCAAATAACTAAATACTCATCATAAAACATTTCTGAAAAATACATAGTGTACAGCAATTGAAAGACAGGCATCTTGTGATTCCAGACAATATTTCCGATTTATCAAGTGTTTTACAGCGAAAACACAATATAGCGTTATATTAGCGTAGCCACAATAGCCAGAAACACTTGGGTGCCGACGACCAGTTCACATGCACGACAGATATTAGAAATAGCATCATAAAATGTTTCTTACTTTTGGTGATCTTCCGTCAGAACGTTGGACAAGGTGTCCTTTGTCCAGAACAGTCGTTGTTTGGATCTGGAACGGCAAATTTCCCTCTTGATTTAGCATGGGCACTTGCCAAGTGGCACGGATCTCTCCAACGTCAACAAAGTCAGAGAACGGAACACGGCAAAACTCCCGAAAAAATTTCAATAATCTGATTAAACTATATTGAAAAAACATACTTTACGATGATATGGTCACATGTATCAAATAAAATCTAAACCGGAGATGTTAGTCGTCCATAACGACAGCTAAACAGAAGGCAAATCCATGTCCCCTTTCGCGCGTTCCAGAAACAGGAAATGGACGGTCACGTCATACAAAGAGCTTTAATTCCACCTCAGACCAAGATAAACACGAAATTTCTTCTCTCACCGCCTCTTGACAACCAGGGGAAGGTGTATGAAGTGTACGTAGACTCTTACGTATCATGCCCATGTATAGGCAGGAAGTTTAACAGAGCATCGATTTCTGACATTCCACTTCCTGGTCAGGAAATGTGCTGCAGAATGAGTTCTGTTTCACTCAGAGAAATAATTCAAACGGTTTTAGAAACTAGAGAGTGTTTTCTATCCAATAGTAATAATAATATGCATATTGTACGAGCAAGAATTGAGTACGAGGCCGTTTGAAATGGGCACGATTTAACTGGCTACTCAATACTGCCCCTTGCAGCCATAAGATGTTAATGTGTGAAAGTTAAATATTTAAAAAAAATATCTTTTGAATTTCGCGCCCTGCACTTTGAGCTGGCTGTTGTCATAAGTGTACCGGCGTCGGGCTTGCAGCCAGAAGTTAAACCTACTGTTAATAAAACCTACTGTTAATAAAACCTACTGTAAATAAAACCTACTGTTAATAAAACCTACTGTTATTAAAACGTACTGTAAATAAAACCTACTGTTAATATAACCTACTGTTAATAAAACCTACTGTTAATAAAACCTACTGTTAATAAAACCTTCTGTTCGTCAGTCTTTTCCCTAAATATTGCACTACATAATTCTGTGTGTATTATTATTGTATTGCTAGACAGTACTGCGCTGTTGCGGCTGGAAACATAATAATTTAGCCTGAGATAATGTGTAACATTTTACCAGTATACTTTGATTAGATTTAGGTTCCGTTTGGGACGTAGCCCATGCTAACCAGGTTTTATCCTGGGCTCAGGGAACTGATTTGTTTCTGTGAAGTGTTTGTGAATCCCTCTTAGACTGATATCTGAGGGGCTGATTGGAGCTGATTCAGAATGCTATGTTGGCTGCCACTGTGACTGTCGTTGTCATGGTGCTGTTACCACGGTGTATAAACAGCTGTTGGCTCCCAGAGGTGTTGCCTGTGTGGGAAGATAATGTAAGGTTGTGTTGTGTTTAGTTGAAGCAGGATAATGTGTTCATTCACTAGAGACTGTTGTCTCCCAGAGGTATCACTTGTGTGTGTTGAAATGAGGCAGAATAATGTGTGCTCTGTTGAGGCGAGAGAGCATCAAGTTAGGGATAGTGTTGTATTGTATTGAGTGGTGGCAGCATGATGCATTCATGGACAGCTTTTATGTTATCGTGTGCATACTCAGTTCTCTTGAAGACTTTGGGCTTTTGTCCTAAATATTCTTACGGTCCTTTTACAGTCCTTTTACGGTCCTCTTACGGTCCTTTTAGGCAGAAACAGAATCAGACCATGACACCCATCTTCCTCCTACTGTCTTATTGGCAGAAACTCAAACAGGATGTACACGTGACAAGAACCATTCAACGCTGGTCTGACCAATCGTAATCCACGCTTCAAGATTGTTTTGATCATGCGGACTGGATAATGTACCTGCATACAAGGCCCTCCCCCGCCCTCTGTTTGGCAAATCTGATCACGACTCAATTTTGCTCCTCCTATAGGCAGAAACCCAAACAGGATGTACCAGGGATAAGGACTATTCAATGCTGGTCTGACCAATCAGAATCCACGCTTCAAGATTGTTTTGATCACACTGACTGGGACATGTACCTGGCAGCCTCAGAGAATAACATCGATTTATACTCTGATTCGGTGAGTGAGTTTATAAGGACGTGCGTTAAAGATGTTGTACCCACTTGTGACTATTAAAACCTACCCTAAACAGAAACAGTGGATAGATGGCGGCATTCGCGCAAAACTGAAAGCGCGAAACACCGCATTTAACCATGGAAAGGTGACTGGTAATATGGCTGAATATAAACAGTGTAGTTATTCCCTCCACAAGGCAATCAAACAAGTGTAATGATGGTATAGAGACGAAGTGGAGTCGCAATTCAACGGCTCAGACACGAGACGTATGTGGCAGGGTCTACAGGCAATTATGGTCTACAAAAAGAAAACCAGCCACGTCACGGACACCAACGTCTTGCTTCCAAAATAAAGCTCTCATCTTCCCCAGAGTTGATGAGTACTCAGAGAGATTTTGACTGGTTCCCCCACAGCAACATGGCATGAAAAGGAATGCGAGTAAGGGGAAAGGAAAAGTTCTCCGTATGGCCCACCAGAGTACTCGCTGCTACCGGTGAACCTGATGTTTTAGTGGACAGGTGGAGACAAAATGACCAGTAGTCCCGCAATACAGGCAGCTCTTAGTGTGAAGCCTGTATAGCCGTTCAGCTGGAGACAGCCTAGCTCTGCCTAGTTGCATGGGATCAGGAATAGGTGAACCATCAGTCTTTGGAAATTCTCGTGGGAACTCGGGTAGCCTCGGGTTCTCGGGAAAGGAGTCGTCCGGTACTTCTGGCATACCTTGAATCGACCCTCCTCTCCTTCCTTCATTCCTGTAGTCGTCCATCGATCCGAGTGGTCAAGGCGATGAGCAAGTCGAGATCCATCAGTAGTTCCCGGGGTGCAAGCTCATCCTTAACTTCCTCCGATACTCCGTGTTGGACCGTGTCGAACAGCTCTTCCAGGTTCCAAGCACTCTCAGCTAACCAATGTGCGGAAATCCATTGTGTAGTCTGTCACACTACAGGAGCAGCCTCTCTCCCGGCCAACGGAGAATTAAACACCTTCCGAACTTCCTCCACGAACTCCTCCAGACAGAAGGCGGATTGTTGCCCCCACACCACCATGGCCTCTCGGACAGCAGCGTAATGATGTACGCTATCCTCGACCAGTCCGAGGGGAACGTAGAAGGCTGCAGCTTGAAAATGAGGTAGCACTGGAAGAGGAAAGCCCGGCAGGTTCCGGAATCTCCATCGTAGCACTCCGGAGGAGGTAAGCGGGGTTCTCGGGACACTGGAGTGACCGAGGAGGCGGCGCTGCTAATAGCCAAGTTACTGAGGGACTGGGAGGTTACCGTTGTGGTAGGCTGCCTGACAGACAAGCCGCGGAATTGCTCCAGCAAAGAGTTCAACGCATGGTCATGGCGTTTGGCCAAGGTCTGGAACCCTTCCGTTAGACCGCGAAGCAACTCCTCGTGCCTTCCAATGGTGGCTCCTTGGGAGGAGTTGACGTTTTGAAGCTGGTCCGAGTCTGCTGGGTCAGTCATGGCCAGTTCATACAATCGCGTTTAGGCAAGATTGCATTGAAGTAAAAGTTTATTACAACAACAGGGGCAGACAAATGACAGGTCAAGGCAGGCAGGGGTCAATAATCAAGAGATGGGGCAAAGGGTCCAGAATGGCAGGCAGGCTCAGGGTCAGGGCAGACAGAAAGGTCAAAACCGGGGAGGACTAGAAAACAGGATCAAGAAACAGACAGGAGCCGGGGAACAAACGCTGGTAGGTTTCACGAACAAAATGAACTGGCAACAGACAAACAGAGAACACAGGTATAAATACACAGGGGATAATGGGGAAGATGGGCGACACCTGGAGGGGGGTGGAGACAAGCACAAAGACAGGTGAAACAGATCAGGGTGTGACAATTTCCATTTAATTCTCTTGAAGGATCTGTGCCTTGTCCTAAATATTCTGACACAAAGTAGAAACTAGCAGTCTCTCCCAGCTCTTTAGTGAACTTGACACATTCAGCTGTTCATCAGTTTGTGGTGGTTGTCTTGGTTGGTGTAATTCATTTTTCTTCCGTCGTTAGGTCGAGTTACAATATCCAGACTGACACAAATAAACAATCAATAATGGATCTCACACAAACACATAACATTCCTCTGTTCCTCCATTTTGAAAAAATTCCGTAACAGTTACTGATCTATAAGCATAAACAAAACTCGAGACTCATTTCTATATTAGAAGCTTAACCCTTCACTATTTGTTGTTCTTGGTTTTTCCGCTGCCGTAAAAACTGCATTGATGATTCTGATATCAAATTCCTCCGGTTCAATAGTCATCGACCCGAAGGAAGTGTCCAGTTAGAAATTAATATTAGAATGTTGTTGTTGTATACAAACAACCAATCAGAGCACTTCCCTGGAGAGATGGAGCTGCTGTAAGGAAACACTACTGGATATGTCTCTAATGGCACCCTATTCCCTATATAGTGCACTACTTTTAACCAGAGCCCTATGGCCAATGGCAACCTATTTCCTACACAGTGCACTACTTTTGAACAAGGCCCATAGTTCAGACAGGTCACACGTGATACAAGCCAGTATTCGACGTCCATCCATATCTGAGGACGTCCTGAGATGATGTGTAAATCGGCCACTAGGGGGCAACGATGAACGTTGTTACCTTTAAGTAGGTTTTGGGTTTTGCTAGGTTGTTGTGGACGGGGATGGTGGATCGGCGTAAGCATCTGCCTCTGATTACAAAGGTTGCATGTTCGAATCTAGCAATATAATGTTTATGTTAACTTTTTTGATTTAAGCCTCTCCCAAACCTTAACCTTTACCTTAACCATTGGTGTTAATGCCTAACCTTATGAATTTGGATGCTAGTAGATACCATAGACTTCCAGTCATTGTGCTAACGCTAGTTTTGGCATTGGCATGCAAAACTACCTATATTTTCCTTCATACTGGACAGAGAGACTATTGGGAAGTATCCCTTTAACCCTAACCTTGAAAATTCAGAGTTAATGCCTAAAGGGAGAGGGAGGTAGAGAGAGAGAGAGATAGAGAGGGCTAGACAGTAAGGGAGAGAGAGAGAGGGGTAGACAGTAAGGGAGAGAGAGAGAGGGGTAGACAGTAAGGGAGAGAGAGAGGGGTAGACAGTAAGGGAGAGAGAGAGGGGTAGACAGTAAGGGAGAGAGAGAGAGGGGTAGACAGTAAGGGAGAGAGAGGGGTAGACAGTAAGGGAGAGAGAGGGGTAGACAGTAAGGGAGAGAGAGAGAGGGGTAGACAGTAAGGGAGAGAGAGGGGTAGACAGTAAGGGAGAGAGAGGGGTAGACAGTAAGGGAGAGAGAGAGAGGGCTATAGACAGTAAGGGAGAGAGAGAGAGGGAGAGAGAGAGAGGGCTAGACAGAAAGGGAGAGAGAGAGAGGGCTAGACAGTAAGGGAGAGAGAGAGAGGGGTAGACAGTAAGGGAGAGAGAGAGAGGGGTAGACAGTAAGGGAGAGAGAGAGAGGGGTAGACAGTAAGGGAGAGAGAGGGCTAGACAGTAAGGGAGAGAGAGGGAGGTAGAAGGTAAGGGATAGAGAGAGAGAGGGGTAGACAGTAAGGGAGAGAGAGAGGGGTAGACAGTAAGGGATAGAGAGAAATGGCTAGACAGTAAAGGAGAGAGAGAGGGGGAGGTAGACAGTAAGGGAGAGAGAGAGAGGGGTAGACAGTAAGGGAGAGAGAGAGAGAGAGGGCTAGACATTAAGGGAGAGAGAGAAATGGCTAGACAGTAAAGGAGAGAGAGAGAGGGAGGTATAAGGTAAGGGATAGAGAGAGAGGGGTAGTCAGTAAGGGAGAGAGAGGGCTAGACAGTAAGGGATAGAGAGAGAGGGAGGGCTAGACAGTAAGGGATAGAGAGAGAGGGAGGTAGAAGGTAAGGGGGAGAGAGAGAGGGCTAGACAGTAAGGGAGAGAGAGAGGGGTAGACAGTAAGGGAGAGAGAGAGGGGTAGACAGTAAGGGATAGAGAGAGAGGGAGGTAGACAGTAAGGGAGAGAGAGAGAGGGAGGTAGAAGGTAAGGGAGAGAGAGAGAGGGCTAGACAGTAAGGGAGAGAGAGAGGGGTAGACAGTAAGGGATAGAGAGAGAGGGAGGTAGACAGTAAGGGAGAGGGAGAGAGGGAGGTAGAAGGTAAGGGAGAGAGAGAGAGGGGTAGACAGTAAGGGAGAGAGAGAGAGGGGTAGACAGTAAGGGAGAGAGAGAGAGGGCTAGACATTAAGGGAGAGAGAGAAATGGCTAGACAGTAAAGGAGAGAGCGAGAGGGAGGTATAAGGTAAGGGATAGAGAGAGAGGGGTAGACAGTAAGGGAGAGAGAGGGCTAGACAGTAAGGGATAGAGAGAGAGGGAGGTAGAAGGTAAGGGGGAGAGAGAGAGGGCTAGACAGTAAGGGAGAGAGAGAGGGGTAGACAGTAAGGGATAGAGAGAGAGGGGTAGACAGTAAGGGAGAGAGAGAGGGGTAGACAGTAAGGGATAGAGAGAGAGGGAGGTAGACAGTAAGGGAGAGAGAGAGAGGGAGGTAGAAGGTAAGGGAGAGAGAGAGAGGGCTAGACAGTAAGGGAGAGAGAGGGGGGTAGACAGTAAGGGATAGAGAGAGAGGGAGGTAGACAGTAAGGGAGAGAGAGAGAGGGAGGTAGAAGGTAAGGGATAGAGAGAGAGGGCTAGACAGTAAGGGAGAGAGAGAGAGAGGGGTAGACAGTAAGGGAGAGAGAGAGAGGGCTAGACAGTAAGGGAGAGAGAGAGAGGGAGGTAGACAGTAAGGGAGAGAGAGAGAGGGGGCTAGACAGTAAGGGAGAGAGAGAGAGAGGGGTAGACAGTAAGGGAGAGAGAGAGAGGGGGCTAGACAGTAAGGGAGAGAGAGAGAGGGGGCTAGACAGTAAGGGAGAGAGAGAGAGAGGGGTAGACAGTAAGGGAGAGAGAGAGAGGGAGGTAGAAGGTAAGGGATAGAGAGAGAGGGGTAGACAGTAAGGGAGAGAGAGAGGGCTAGACAGTAAGGGAGAGAGAGAGAGGGAGGTAGAAGGTAAGGGATAGAGAGAGAGGGAGGTAGACAGTAAGGGAGAGAGAGAGAGGGAGGTAGAAGGTAAGGGATAGAGAGAGAGGGCTAGACAGTAAGGGAGAGAGAGAGAGGGGGTAGACAGTAAGGGAGAGAGAGAGAGGGCTAGACAGTAAGGGAGAGAGAGAGAGGGAGGTAGACAGTAAGAGAGAGAGAGAGAGGGGTAGACAGTAAGGGAGAGAGAGAGAGGGGTAGACAGTAAGGGAGAGAGAGAGAGGGAGGTAGACAGTAAGGGAGAGAGAGAGAGGGCTAGACAGTAAGGGAGAGAGAGAGAGGGGTAGACAGTAAGGGAGAGAGAGAGGGGGCTAGACAGTAAGGGAGAGAGAGAGGGATAGACAGTAAGGGAGAGAGAGAGAGGGGTAGACAGTAAGGGAGAGAGAGAGGGGGCTAGACAGTAAGGGAGAGAGAGAGAGGGGGCTAGACAGTAGGAGAGAGAGAGAGAGGGGGCTAGACAGTAAGGGATAGAGAGAGAGGGCTAGACAGTAAGGGAGAGAGAGAGGGGTAGACAGTAAGGGATAGAGAGAGAGAGGGAGGTAGACAGTAAGGGATAGAGAGAGAGGGGGCTAGACAGTAAGGGAGAGAGAGAGAGGGAGGAAGACAGTAAGGGAGAGAGAGAGGGGTAGACAGTAAGGGATAGAGAGAGAGGGAGGTAGACAGTAAGGGAGAGAGAGAGAGGGGTAGACAGTAAGGGAGGAGAGAGAGAGGGGGCTAGACAGTAAGGGAGAGAGAGAGAGGGGGCTAGACAGTAAGGGAGAGAGAGAGAGGGGGCTAGACAGTAAGGGATAGAGAGAGAGGGAGGTAGACAGTAAGGGAGAGAGAGAGAGGGGGCTAGACAGTAAGGGAGAGAGAGAGAGGGGGCTAGACAGTAAGGGAGAGAGAGGGGTAGACAGTAAGGGATAGAGAGAGAGGGCTAGACAGTAAGGGAGAGAGAGAGAGGGGTAGACAGTAAGGGAGAGAGAGAGAGGGGGCTAGACAGTAAGGGAGAGAGAGGGGTAGACAGTAAGGGAGAGAGAGAGAGGGGTAGACAGTAAGGGAGAGAGAGAGAGGGAGGTAGACAGTAAGGGAGAGAGAGAGAGGGGTAGACAGTAAGGGAGAGAGAGGGGTAGACAGTAAGGGATAGAGAGAGAGGGCTAGACAGTAAGGGAGAGAGAGAGGGGTAGACAGTAAGGGAGAGAGAGAGAGGGCTAGACAGTAGGGGAGAGAGATAGAGGGAGGTAGACAGTAAGGGAGAGAGAGAGAGGGGGCTAGACAGTAAGGGAGAGAGAGAGAGGGCTAGACAGTAAGGGAGAGAGAGAGAGGGGTAGACAGTAAGGGATAGAGAGAGAGGGCTAGACAGTAAAGGAGAGAGAGAGAGGGGTAGACAGTAAGGGAGAGAGAGAGAGGGGGCTAGACAGTAAGGGAGAGAGAGAGAGGGCTAGACAGTAAGGGATAGAGAGAGAGGGCTAGACAGTAAAGGAGAGAGAGAGAGGGGTAGACAGTAAGGGAGAGAGAGAGAGGGGGCTAGACAGTAAGGGAGAGAGAGAGAGGGCTAGACAGTAAGGGAGAGAGAGAGGGGTAGACAGTAAGGGATAGAGAGAGAGGGCTAGACAGTAAAGGAGAGAGAGAGAGGGGTAGACAGTAAGGGAGAGAGAGAGAGGGGGCTAGACAGTAAGGGAGAGAGAGAGAGGGCTAGACAGTAAGGGAGAGAGAGAGAGGGGTAGACAGTAAGGGAGAGAGAGGGGTAGACAGTAAGGGAGAGAGAGAGAGGGGGCTAGACAGTAAGGGAGAGAGAGAGGGGGCTAGACAGTAAGGGAGAGAGAGAGGGGTAGACAGTAAAGGATAGAAAGAGAGGGATAGACAGTAAGGGAGAGAGAGAGAGGGGTAGACAGTAAGGGAGAGAGAGAGAGGGAGGTAGACAGTAAGGGAGAGAGAGAGAGGGGTAGACAGTACGGGAGAGAGAGAGAGGGAGGTAGACAGTAAGGGAGAGAGAGAGAGGGAGGTAGACAGTAAGGGAGAGAGAGAGAGGGGTAGACAGTAAGGGAGAGAGAGAGGGGTAGACAGTAAGGGAGAGAGAGAGAGGGGTAGACAGTACGGGAGAGAGAGAGAGGGAGGTAGACAGTAAGGGAGAGAGTTAGAGAGGGAGGTAGACAGTAAGGGAGAGAGAGAGAGGGCTAGACAGTACGGGAGAGAGAGAGAGGGAGGTAGACAGTAAGGGAGAGAGAGAGAGGGCTAGACAGTACGGGAGAGAGAGAGAGGGAGGTAGACAGTAAGGGAGAGAGAGAGAGGGAGGTAGACAGTAAGGGAGAGAGAGAGAGGGGTAGACAGTAAGGGAGAGAGAGAGGGGTAGACAGTAAGGGAGAGAGAGAGAGGGAGGTAGACAGTAAGGGAGAGATAGAGAGGGGTAGACAGTAAGGGAGAGAGAGAGGGAGGTAGACAGTAAGGGAGAGAGAGAGAGGGAGGTAGACAGTAAGGGAGAGAGAGAGAGGGGTAGACAGTAAGGGAGAGAGAGAGAGGGAGGTAGACAGTAAGGGAGAGAGAGAGAGGGGTAGACAGTAAGGGAGAGAGAGAGGGGTAGACAGTAAGGGAGAGAGAGAGAGGGAGGTAGACAGTAAGGGAGAGATAGAGAGGGGTAGACAGTAAGGGAGAGAGAGAGAGGGAGGTAGACAGTAAGGGAGAGAGAGAGAGGGCTAGACAGTACGGGAGAGAGAGAGAGGGAGGTAGACAGTAAGGGAGAGAGAGAGAGGGAGGTAGACAGTAAGGGAGAGAGAGAGAGGGGTAGACAGTAAGGGAGAGAGAGAGGGGTAGACAGTAAGGGAGAGAGAGAGAGGGGGCTAGACAGTAAGGGAGAGAGAGAGAGGGAGGTAGACAGTAAGGGAGAGAGAGAGAGGGAGGTAGACAGTAAGGGAGAGAGAGAGAGGGGTAGACAGTAAGGGAGAGAGAGAGGGCTAGACAGTAAGGGATAGAGAGAGAGGGAGGTAGAAGGTAAGGGATAGAGAGAGAGGGCTAGACAGTAAGGGAGAGAGAGAGAGGGGGCTAGACAGTAAGGGAGAGAGAGAGAGGGGTAGACAGTAAGGGAGAGAGAGAGAGGACTAGACAGTAAGGGAGAGAGAGAGAGGGAGGTAGAAGGTAAGGGATAGAGAGAGAGGGCTAGACAGTAAGGGAGAGAGAGAGGGGTAGACAGTAAGGGATAGAGAGAGAGGGAGGTAGACAGTAAGGGAGAGAGAGAGGGGTAGACAGTAAGGGAGAGAGAGAGAGGGGTAGACAGTACGGGAGAGAGAGAGAGGGAGGTAGACAGTAAGGGAGAGAGAGAGAGGGAGGTAGACAGTAAGGGAGAGAGAGATAGAGAGGGGTAGACAGTAAGGGAGAGAGAGAGGGGTAGACAGTAAGGGATAGAGAGAGGGGTAGACAGTAAGGGATAGAGAGAGAGGGAGGTAGACAGTAAGGGAGAGAGAGAGGGGTAGACAGTAAGAGATAGAGAGAGGGAGGTAGACAGTAAGGGAGAGAGAGAGGGGTAGACAGTAAGGGAGAGAGAGAGAGGGGTAGACAGTAAGGGATAGAGAGAGAGGGGTAGACAGTAAGGGATAGAGAGAGGGAGGTAGACAGTAAGGGAGAGAGAGAGAGGGGTAGACAGTAAGGGATAGAGAGAGGGAGGTAGACAGTAAGGGAGAGAGAGAGGGGTAGACAGTAAGGGAGAGAGAGAGAGGGGTAGACAGTACGGGAGAGAGAGAGAGGGAGGTAGACAGTAAGGGAGAGAGAGAGAGGGAGGTAGACAGTAAGGGAGAGAGAGAGAGGGAGGTAGACAGTAAGGGAGAGAGATATAGAGAGGGGTAGACAGTAAGGGATAGAGAGAGGGGTAGACAGTAAGGGATAGAGAGGGGTAGACAGTAAGGGAGAGAGAGAGAGGGGTAGACAGTAAGGGAGAGAGAGAGAGGGGTAGACAGTACGGGAGAGAGAGAGAGGGAGGTAGACAGTAAGGGAGAGAGAGAGAGGGAGGTAGACAGTAAGGGAGAGAGAGATAGAGAGGGGTAGACAGTAAGGGAGAGAGAGAGAGGGGTAGACAGTAAGGGATAGAGAGGGGTAGACAGTAAGGGAGAGAGAGAGAGGGGTAGACAGTAAGGGAGAGAGAGAGAGGGGGCTAGACAGTAAGGGAGAGAGAGAGAGGGGCTAGACAGTAAGGGAGAGAGAGAGAGGGGTAGACAGTAAGGGATAGAGAGAGAGGGAGGTAGACAGTAAGGGAGAGAGAGAGAGGGGGCTAGACAGTAAGGGATAGAGAGAGAGGGAGGTAGACAGTAAGGGAGAGAGAGAGGGGTAGACAGTAAGGGAGAGAGAGGGCTAGACAGTAAGGGAGAGAGAGAGAGGGGGCTAGACAGTAAGGGAGAGAGAGAGAGAGAGAGAGAGAGAGGGCTAGACAGAAAGGGAGCGAGCGAGAGGGGTAGACAGTAAGGGAGAGAGGGAGAATTAGAGATAAATAAGGAAGAGGGGGAAAGAGAGAGAGAGAGAGAAAGGAGACAGATGAAGGGAGAGAGAAAGAAAGTGAGAGAGTATCAGCTTCCTTCCAGCATGACCACAGCGAGCTTCACAGCCTGTGTTCGGTTGTTCAGCTCAATTAAACTGTGACTCTCCTCCGGAGACGTATAATGGACCACAGAGTCTCAGATGACAGTAAAGATCTTCAATACGGATTCCAGAGGGGAGTGTTAACAGCCATATTCATTCACACACAGGACAGACAGGACAGGACAGACAGGGACCAGACAGGGACAGACAGACAGGACAGACAGGGACAGACCAGTAACGACAGGACAGACAGACAGACAGTACAGACAGGAACAGGACAGACAGGACAGGACAGACAGACAGAAACAGGGACAGGACAGGACAGACAGACAGGACAAGACAGACAGACAGGACACACACACACACACACACACACACACACACACACACACACACACACACATATATATATTTCCATATCATCATCACACTGCAACATCTTGCAAACCACTTACGGTGCTAGAGGTCCGATGACAACAAGAGGAGAGGATAACTGCGTCCCAGTTGGTACACTACCATTATCCAGGGCCCTAAGGACTCTGTGTATAGGGAATAGGGTGCCATTTGGAACGAGCAAGAGAGAGGTTGTATAATTTGCAAGGTGCAGCACTTTTGTTATTATTATCAGCTGGCCAATATGGTGATCAATAGGAGATAGATGTAATTAAATATTAAGATTAGGACAATTAATTGGGAGATAAACAAACCTATGTAATCCACAGAGTAGATGTTGAACATGTCGGCAGTAGCAGTGAGCATCCCAATGGTTCCCATTCTGAAACCCATAATATTAGGATGAGCAAGTTTATTGACTGTTATTCAATGCTAACTGGTTGATATTTTGTTGACACCTGACCTGATAGTTTCGATAAAGTTTTTACGAATCCAAAAGCGTGATGTTGTAACGGCTTTCGTCGGTGGAAGGAGAGGACCAAAGCGCAGCGTGGTTAGTGTTCATCTTCATTTAATAATAATCAAAAAACAGAACACTTCAAATACAAAACAACAAAAGTGAAAACCGAACCGTTCTATCTGGTGCAAGGAACACAAAAAAGGACATAAAACAACACCACAAAAAAACCACAATAGGAAACACAGGGCACCTAAATATTGGTTCCCAATCATGAGACAAGACTAAACACCTGCTTATGATTGGAGAACCATATCAGGCCAAAAACGGAAACCCCACATAAAACAGAAAAAACATATAAATAATACCCACCCAACTCACGCCCTGACCACACTAAAACAAAGAAAATACAAAAGAACTATGGTCAGAAGGACAGATGTGGGCTAGACATAGGGACCTTAGTACAACTAAAAACTTACCTACACTACAACCGGACTCTGTCACGCCCTGACTTAGAGATCATTTTTTAGGTCTCATTTTGGTTTGGGTCAGGGCGTGATAGTGGGGTGGGGCATTCTATTGGGTTTTGTGTTTCTATGATTTTTCTATTCTATGTTTGGCCTGGGAGGTTCGCCACTCAGGAGGGGCAGATGTGCATCTTATCTCTGATTGGGAAACCCATACTTAGGGTAGCTCTTTTTTTCCACCTGTGTTTGTGGGAAGTTGACTTTTGCTAAAGGCACGTAGCTTTTAGCTTCACGGTTTGTTTTTGTAGGTTTATGGTTTGTTCGGCGTCTTGTTTTAATAAAGGAAACATTGGTACGATCCACAAAAACACGGCACCTGGTCCTCTTCTTTAAACGGCCGTGGGGGGACATGATGGTAACTAGTCCTTTTTTACTCCAACTACCCACTATACGAAAATACCTACTAACCACTACTACTACTACTACTGTTACTACCACCGCACTTACTACCATATACTATACCACTACTAAATACCACCCGCCAATACTTACCACTACTACTTACTACTACTAATTACCCCTACTACTTACTACTACTGGCTACTACCACGGGCCCACTACTACAATATACTACTACCACTACTAATACCACCGCCACTACTACCACTACTACTACTACTACTAATACCCCTACTACTACTACTACTGCTACTACCACCGCCACTACTACCACTACTACTACTACCACTACTAATACCACCGCCACTACTACCACTACTACTACTACTACTAATACCCCTACTACTACTACTACTGCTACTACCACCGCCACTACTACTACTACCACTACTAATACCACCGCCACTACACCACTACTTACTACTACCACTATAATTACCACCGCCCACTACTAAGTATGCCACCACCACTAAGATACTACAAAATGCTACTACTACTACTAAATACCAACCGCCACCACTACCACCCCTACCAATAATACTACCACCTACTACTACTACTATCAATAAACACTATAATACCACTACTACCAATACTACGACTACTACTATACTACTAATTATACTACCACTACTTACTATACTATCACTACCACTAGAAACTTACCACACTACTTACTTACACATACACTACTACCACCACTACTACTACTACTACTACCACTAACTACTACTACTACTACTACCACTACTACTACATCACTTACCACTACTACTACTACCACCACTACCACTACCACTCCTACTACTACTACTACTACTACTACTACTACTACTACTACTACTACTACTACCACCACCACTACCACTCCTACTACTACTACTACCACTACCACTACCACCACCACCACCACCGCCACTACTACGACCACAACCACAACCACACCTACTACTACTACTACTACTACTACTACTACTACCACCACCACTACCACTCCTACTACTACTACTACTACTACTACTACTACCACCACCACTACCACTCCTACTACTACTAATACCACTACCACTACCACCACCACCACCGCCACTACTACGACCACCACCACCACTACCACTCCTATTACTACCACTACCACTCCTATTACTACCACTACCACTCCTACTACTACCACTACCACTACCACTACCACTACCACTACCACTCCTACTACTACTACTACTACTACTACTACCACCACCACCACCACCACCGTCACTACTACGACCACAACCACTCCTCCTACTACTACTACTACTACCATGACCAATACTATTACTACTACTACTACCACTACTACCTATACTACTACTACTACTACTACCAATACTACCTATACTACTACTACTACTACTACTGCTACTACTACGACTTCCACTACGACTGCCACTACTACTACCACTACTAGTACTACTACTACTACTGCAACAAATACTACTACCACACTACCACTACAACTAGTATTATTACTACAACTACTACATCTACTACCACTACAACTAGTATTACTACTACACCTACTACTAATACTACTAGTGCTAGTTTTGCTGATTCTACTACTGCTAATACTGCTGCTACTACCACAAATACTGCTACTAGCACAAGATGGTAAATAGTCATTTACTACTACTACTACTACCACTACTACTACAGCCACTACTACTACTACTACTACAACCACTACTTCTACCACTACAAGAACTACCGCTATAACTAATACTGCTACTACTAAAACACTACTACTACAACGACTACTACCACTACTACTACTATTACCACTTCCACTACCAATACTACTCCGACTACCACTGCTACTACTACTACCATTACAACTAGTACCACTACTACTACAACTACCACTACCACTACTGCTGCGACTACTACTACTACCATACTACTACTACTACTACTACTACATTACTACCACTACCATTACCACTACTACTACTACCACTTCTACTACTGCTACTACTACTACTAAGACTACAACTACTTCTACTATTACTACGACTAGACTACTACTACTACTATGACTACTACGACTACTACTAAGACTACTACTACTACTGAGACTACTGCTACTACTAAGACTACTATGACTACTAATACTACTACTACTACTACGACTACTAAGACTACTTCTACTACTACTACTACTGAGACTACTACTACCACTACTACTACCACTACTACTACTACTTTATAAGACTTTACTACTACTACTTACTAGAATGCTACTACCACTAATACTTACTACCACTACTTACAGACTACTACTACTAAGACTACAATACTTCTACTATTAACTTACGGGACTAGATACTACTACTACTATGGGATACTACTAAGGTACCTACTTACTACTACTGAGGGACTACGCTACTACTAAAGCCTCTAACTTATCCTAAGACTTACTACTAAGGACTACTACTTACTACTGAGGACTAATGCTACTCCTAAGGGGGGGGACTTTACTATGACTACAATACTACTACTACTACTTACGGACTGACTAAGGGACTACTTCTACTTTACTACTACTACTGAGGAATTACTACTACCACTACTACTACCACTACTTACTACTATTATAAAAGGGGAATACTACTACTTACTACGATATAAGACTACTTCTCTACCCACTAATATATGCACTATACTGATAATACTAAAGACTACTACCACCTATCACTTACTACTACTATACTGACTATACTGAGACTACTTCTACTACCACTACTTCTACTACTACTACTACTTGTTGTGGATCTGCTCCTAATGGCAGTGAAGAGGTAACATACATAAAGTTGATGATGGTAATAGCTTCTCTCTTGTTAAATGAAATTAGACCACATGAGTGGGGGGAAGGACCAGGATTTAGCCTCACCACTGATAGGGTCAGAAAAATCTGGTATGGAGAGAGGAGGACAGAGAGAGGACAGAGGGGGGGACACGAGAAGAAGGACAGAGAGGAGAGAGAGGACAGAGAGAGGGGACAGAGAGAGGGGACAGAGGAGAGAGAGAGTGACAGGAGAGGGACAGACAGAGAGAGAGACAGAGAGAGAGAGAGAGAGAGAGAGAGAGACAGAGAGATACAGATGAGAGAGGGACAGAGAGCGGTACAGAGAGAGAGAGGGACAGAGGAAGAGAGAGAGGAGACAGAGACAGAGAGAGAGAGGACAAGGAGACAGAGGGAGAGACAGAGACAGAGAGAGGACAGAGAGGAGACAGGCGCGAGAGAGACAGAGCGAGAGAGGGGGGGAAGAGCGAGAGAGACAGAGCGAGAGGAGGACAGAGAGAGAAAGAGACGAGGACAGAGGCGAAGACCGAGGAGAGCGAGGGACCAGAGAGAGAAGACAGAGAGAGGACAGAGAGAGGAGATAACAGAGGAGAGAAGCGGGGAGACCAGAGGGGACAGAGAGAGAGAGGACAGAGAGGAGGGGACAGCGCGGAGACAGAGCGAGACAGGAGAGAGAGAGGACAGAGGAGCGAGGACAGAGAGAGGGACAGCGAGAGGAAGAGCGAGAGAGAGGAACAGAGAGAGGACGGAGAGAAGGAGACAGAGAGAGACCAGAGAGAGGAGAGAGCAAGAGAGAGCAAGGAGAGGAGCAGAGAGAGCAAGAGAGAGGGAAGAGCGAGGACAGACAGACAGACAGACAGAAGACAGACAGACAGACAGACAGACAGACAGGGGACAGACAGACAGACGACAGACAGACAGACAGACAGACAGAAGACAGAAGACAGACAGGACAGACAGACAGCCAGACAGACAGACAGACAGACAGAGACAGAGAAGAGAGAGAGACAGAGGTCAGAATCAGTGAGCTCTTGCATTTTTCAGCCATTTTCTTAAAAAATATAGATTTGAGTTAGTTAAACTTGGATTTTTGTCAGGAAACACATACAGGATGGCTACCCTCTACAACATAACCTAAATTCAAATCAAAACTCAAAAACCTACAACCTGATTTTGGACGGAAATTACGGAATCACCTGAAAGATTCTACAACACCAAGGATTATTACACAAGCAAATTCTCTGGAAAACAACAGTAACCTGAAACACCACCCAACCTGGAACTGAGTGAGTAAGTGTTTAGGTCTGAAAACTAGATTCTATTGCCAAAAGCCCAAGAAGAAAAATACATGGGACATTTCCTTATAGCAATTGAATGGAAAAACATAATTGCCAAAGGGCTGATACAGCTTCAAAATAGCACGACGTGTCACAAGTGAGGGGAGGTCAAAGGGACCATTAGCCAAACAATGGCAGGAGAGTCGGAATAGTCTACCCCAACCAAATGGAGAGGCCTTAGAGCCCCTCCTGCTGTTCAAGAGGTAATTAAAAACAGTACCCTGGGGAGTGTAAAGAATGACAAGGGCAAGAAAAGAGCACAAACATGAAGCTCCTTATGGAAAATCAAGAGACATTTTTGCTGACTATTACAAAAATGGGAACATCAGCAACCTATCTTCCACCACAAAACCTCCCCTGGATGGCAAGTGCTATATTAGCACACTACCCCTCGTTTAAGAGAGGGGGGGTTAACGGAGGGGGGAAACTCAGGATACTTGACAACAGAGGACGAGGAGTCAGCTAAACATAAATCTATATAAGTTCTGGAACAGTATTCGTACAGGGCAACCCCAAAACAGTTTCAGCTGGACCTTTCACCTAATCAAGAATTAGCCCAGCAGGAGAAGCTCTCCTGATAAAGATACCCCCACCCAAGCGGGTCGACCAAAACTCTTATCATATAACCCACAAGAGGAGCACCCCTCAAGCAGGACAGTCAACCTCCAGTACAGAGCACTTCTCCCTCATTGAAATGAAGGATCCATTCACCCAGCTGGAGGTAAGGCAGGTTGAGCTGGAAACAGAGGTGATTACCACCCATCAGCACAGACCCAGGGACAACAGTCCAGACAACAACCACCCCCTTAAACCAGGACCAGGAGAGCTGGAGGTGGAGAGAGACACATCTGGACTCTGGACAGTTAAGAGACAACTTCAAACTGGCGAAGAGCAGAAGCAGGAAGCAGGAGCAGAAACAGAGCACTAGAGGAGAGGATCCGACTGTGGAGGAGAGGAGAGGGGATGGAGAGAGGATCAGATGCTGGAGGAGAGGTTGGGGTGGCCCAGGATGGCATGTGACAGAGAACAAACCCACTAGGGAGGTGGCCATCCCCCACAGGAAGCCAGCAGAACAGCCCACCTCATCACCCGACGCAAAAAGTCTCGACACACAGCAGAAAAACAGTTCCACAACCAGGACCATGACCATAGAGTCAACATCACAGCAGAAACAGACAAAAGAAAAACCCAAGCCCAGCAGCTTCTCACCCCCTGGCACCCCCCTGTCAGCCACCCTGATAGCCCTCCTGACAACCCCCCACACCACTGAGGACAAACACAAGACACAGATTTTTGCCTTATGACTCAAATGGAAATTTATATCATGTGATCAAAAACTTTTTCCCCAAACACAGTGTGACTAAACTCTGGTGTCCAAACACCCAGTGCGCCCTGAACCTGTCTGAGACCAAACTAGCTCACCTAGCCACAAATAATACACACAGGCACAAACGGGACCTGAGAGCACAGCAGGAAAGGGTGGCCACAAGCACTGAAGGGAGTGAGATTGAAAAAGCTCTTCTACTTTCCCCAATGCACAAGTGGTTATCTCCACCCTGCTACCACAAAAGACTTCCACCCTGCTACATTACAGCGGTAAACGCAAGCATCTCACGTGACTGTGCCTCAAAAACCAATGTTTTCCTGGCCCACCCCACTCCACCCTGGACTGAACAGCCTCTATGAACAGGTCCACCTCTACAAGGCAGTCAGTTGCCCACCTTTGCCGACTCTAAAGGACATCGCTTCAAACGCAGCCCACCACTTCAACAGGAGCAAACAGCAATAGACCACCCCACCCAGGTACAGCGAGACACCCTCCAAGGACCTTCAGAACCCCACCCTGGACCTACACATAGAGGGGGGGGGGGGGGGGGGGGGAAAAAAACCCCACGCCAAGAGGACATACATCCAGACCACAGAACCCCCAGACCACACCCCCACCCCAACCAATCAACACCCCCCCACATCAACCATGCCACACCCAATTTAGGCCCCTCAGACAGACCTATGCCACTCCTGCCACCCCATGCACCCCACCCCGCAGAGAGGGCATCAACATGGAGTCACAATACGCCCAGGTAGTGAGCGGGCAAACAGGCCAACCCCCACTCTACACTCGCCCAAGCCAACGGCAGTACCAGATGCTCAGCAGGCTCTGCTCAACTTCATAGGCCTGAGGACAAACCACGACCAACAAATTGGACACTTTATGGAACAAAAAGCCTTCACTAATATCCTGGAATATCCAAGGCTGAGTCATCTGCCTTTGGCCTAAAGCGCAGGAACCCGGACTTCACCAAAGAAATGGTATGCAGACATTGTCACTCCTGCAAGAAACTGGTCCAGAGGAGGACGGACCACTGGTTGCCATCTAGGTTACAGAGAGCTGGAGTCCCATACCACCAAAATACCAGTTGTGAAACAAGGAAGGGACTCAGGGGGAATGCTAATTTGGTATAGAGCAGCACCAACTCACTCCATTAAATAACAAAACAGGAACATTTTACATTTGGCTAGAAATTCAAAGGAAAATTATCTTAAACAGAGAAAAATGTCCTTCCTGTTGTGCTACCTATATCCCCCCACGGGAATCCCCATACTTTAATGAAGACAGCTTCTCCATCCTGGAAGGAGGAAAATCAATAATTTCCAGGCCCCAGGACATGTATTAGTCTGTGGAGACCTAAATGCCAGAACTGACAAGAACCTGAAACCCCTCAGACACAGGGGGCAAACACCTGCCTGCAGTGACAGCATTCCCTCCCCCATATGCCCCCCTAGCACAAATATGACAACATAACAAACAAAAACGGGTCACAACTCCTGCAGCTCTGTCGCACGCTGGGTATGTACATAGTCAATGGTAGGCTTCGAGGGGACTCCTATGGGTAGGTTCACCTATAGTCATACTCTTGGCAGTAGCACTGTAGACTACTTTATCACTGACCTCAACCCCAGAGTCTCTCAGAGCGTTCACAGTCAGCCCACAATGACCAACCCTATCAGACCACAGCAAAATCACAGTCTACTGAACAGAGCAATACTCAATAGAGGCATCAAACGCCAAGGAAACGGAAGTAACATTAAGAAAATGCTATAGATGGAAGGAATGCAGTTTGGAAACCTACCAAAACACAATTAGACAACAGCAAATTCATCCTTTTAGACAATGCCGGGTAAAAACGTTCCACTGCAATAGTGAAAGGTGTAACTTGGCAGTAGGAAAAATCTTAAACAGTGATATTTGACCTCTCAGCTTCTGTTCAAATCTAAAAATATCAAATAGAAAAACCAAAGGAAAATGAAACAAACAATGACATGGTTTGATGAAGAATGCAAAAATCTAAGAAATAAATTGAGAAACCTGTCCAAACCAAAAAACATAGGAGGACCGGAAAAAACCTGAGTTCTTACGCCTTCACTATGGTGAATCACTAAAACAATACAGAAAACACTACGGAAAAAGGAAAGGAACAGAACCCGTCAGAACTCAGCCAATGTAATGAAGGAATCCATAGACTCTAACCCACTTCTGGGAAAAATTGGAAAACACTAAACAAACAACAACACGAAGAATTATCTATCCAAAATGGAGATGTATGGGTAAACACTTCTCCAATCTTTTTGGCTCTATAACAAAGAATAAAGAGCAAAAAACCATATACAGATCAAATACAAATCCGAATCAACTATTAAAGGGACTACCAGAACCCACTGGATTCTCCAATTACCTTGAACGAGTTACAGACAAATAAAAACCCTCCAACCCAAAAACGGGCTGTGTGTTGATGGTATCCTTAATGAAATGATCAAATATACAGACAACAAATTCCAATGGCTAACTAAAACTCTTTAACATCGTCACTTAGCTCTGGCTCTTCCCCCATATTGGAACCAAGGGACTGATCACCCCAATCCACAAAATGGAGACAAATTTGACCCCCCAATACTACCGTGGAATATGCGTCAATTAGTAAACTTGGGAAAATACTCTGCATTATCATTAACAGCAGACTCGTACAGTTCAATCAATGAAAACAATGTACTGAGCAAATGTCAATTGGCTTTTTACCAAATTACCGCTACAAAACAGACCATGTATTCACCCTACACACCCTAATTGAAAACCAAACAAACCA
>NW_024058850.1:0-45641 GCF_016432855.1 Salvelinus namaycush
CCTTGCTGTTCCCAGTCGACCTGGCCGTGCTGCTGTTCCAGTTTCAACTGTTCTGCCTGCGGCTATGGAACCCTGACCTGTCCACCGGACGTGCTACCTGTCCCAGACCTGCTGTTTTCAACTCTCTAGAGACCGCAGGAGCGGTAGAGATACTCTTAATGATCGGCTATGAAAAGCCAACTGACATTTACTCCTGATTATTATTTGTGAACATTTATGAACATTTGAACATCTTGGCCATGTTCTGTTATAATCTCCACCCGGCACAGCCAGAAGAGGACTGGCCACCCCTCATAGCCTGGTTCCTCTCTAGGTTTCTTCCTAGGTTTTGGCCTTTCTAGGGAGTTTTTCCTAGCCACCGTTCTTCTACACCTGCATTGCTTGCTGTTTGGGGTTTTAGGCTGGGTTTCTGTACAGCACTTCGAGATATTAGCTGATGTACGAAGGGCTATATAAAATAAACTTGATTTGATTTGAGTAGATCTACTGCATCTTAGACTTTTAATGATAGTGACAGATCTTTCAGTTACATTTATTTCTATGTGAAGTTGGTCGGGTCACCCAAACAGTTACATATTGCAGCTTTAAGTGATAGTTTCACATTCAAATCTATGTATTGGTGTGTGGCCAACAAGTTTTATAGAGAGAACCCAACATTTTTCGTGCCATTTGAGAGTTTGAAATTTAAGTCCTGCGGACCCAAGTGCGTGACAGAATCAACAGTACAAAACCAAAGATATTGACAGTGGTGGAAAAAGTTCCCAATTGTCATACTTGAGTAAAAGTAAAGATAACGTAATAGAAAATGACTCAAGTAAAAGTGAAAGTCACCCAGTAAAATACTACTTGAGTAAAAGTACTTGGTTTAAATATACTTAAGTATCAAGAGTAAAAGTATGAATAATTTAAAATTCCTTATATTAAGCAAATCAGAATGCACAATTTTTTATTTGACTTACGGATAGCCAGGGGCATACTCCAACAGTCAGACATAATTTACAAACGATGAATTTGTGTTTAGTGAGTCCACCAGATCAGAGGCAGTAGGGATGACCAGGGATGTTCTCTGTTTAGTGAGTCCTCCAGATCAGAGGCAGTAGGGATGACCAGGGATGTTCTCTGTTTAGTGAGTCCACCAGATCAGAGGCAGTAGGGATGACCAGGGATGTTCTCTGTTTAGTGAGTCCTCCAGATCAGAGGCAGTAGGGATGACCAAGGAGGTTCTTTTGATAAGTCAAATACAAATCTAATCACATACACATGGTTAGCAGATGTTAATGCGAGTGTAGCGTAATGCTTGTAAGTGTGTGAATTTGACAATTTTCTGTCCTGCTAAGCATTCAACATGTAACGAGTACTTCTGGGTGTCAGGGAAAATGTAAGGAGTAAAAAGTACATTATTTTCTTTAGGAATGTAGTGAAGTAAAAGTTGTCAAAAATAGAAATAGTAAAGTATAGTAAAGTACAGATACCCCAAAAAACTACTTAAGTTGTACTTCAAGGTATTTTTACACCGCTGGATATTGATCCGTTTTAAGCAATCGATTTTATGTCGTCGTGATGACTATATACTCTATACTAACATCACCAATCTGAGGTCAAAAGGATGGGTAATTCCACTGCATTTTATAGGGTGAAAATGCAAGTTTGTGGAAGATAGTAACACAAATTTTCCACATGAGGGAAATTAGCATAATATAAAATAATTAAACAACTGCAACAATGACACTATGTCCCACTCATTATGTCCCACTCTCTATGTCCCACTCACTATGTCCCACTCACTATGTCCCACTCATTATGTCCCACTCATTATGTCCCACTCTCTATGTCCCACTCTCTATGTCCCACTCTCTATGTCCCACTCATTATGTCCCACTCACTATGTCCCACTCACTATGTCCCACTCATTATGTCCCACTCACTATGTCCCACTCATTATGTCCCACTCATTATGTCCCACTCATTATGTCCCACTCACTATGTCCCACTCACTATGTCCCACTCATTATGTCCCACTCATTATGTCCCACTCATTATGTCCCACTCACTATGTCCCACTCATTATGTCCCACTCATTATGTCCCACTCATTATGTCCCACTCACTATGTCCCACTCACTATGTCCCACTCACTATGTCCCACTCATTATGTCCCACTCACTATGTCCCACTCACTATGTCCCACTCATTATGTCCCACTCATTATGTCCCACTCATTATGTCCCACTCATTATGTCCCACTCATTATGTCCCACTCACTATGTCCCACTCACTATGTCCCACTCACTATGTCCCACTCACTATGTCCCACTCTCTATGTCCCACTCTCTATGTCCCACACTCTATGTCCCACTCATTATGTCCCACTCATTATGTCCCACTCATTATGTCCCACTCATTATGTCCCACTCACTATGTCCCACTCACTATGTCCCACTCACTATGTCCCACTCACTATGTCCCACTCATTATGTCCCACTCATTATGTCCCACTCACTATGTCCCACTCATTATGTCCCACTCATTATGTCCCACTCACTATGTCCCACTCACTATGTCCCACTCATTATGTCCCACTCATTATGTCCCACTCACTATGTCCCACTCACTATGTCCCACTCATTATGTCCCACTCACTATGCCCCACTCATTATGTCCCACTCATTATGTCCCACTCACTATGTCCCACTCATTATGTCCCACTCTCTATGTCCCACTCATTATGTCCCACTCATTATGTCCCACTCATTATGTCCCACTCACTATGTCCCACTCATTATGTCCCACTCATTATGTCCCACTCACTATGTCCCACTCATTATGTCCCACTCATTATGTCCCACTCACTATGTCCCACTCATTATGTCCCACTCATTATGTCCCACTCATTATGTCCCACTCATTATGTCCCACTCATTATGTCCCACTCATTATGTCCCACTCATTATGTCCCACTCACTATGTCCCACTCATTATGTCCCACTCTCTATGTCCCACTCTCTATGTCCCACTCATTATGTCCCACTCATTTTGTCCCACTCATTATGTCCCACTCATTATGTCCCACTCACTATGTCCCACTCATTATGTCCCACTCACTATGTCCCACTCACTATGTCCCACTCACTATGTCCCACTCATTATGTCCCACTCATTATGTCCCACTCACTATGTCCCACTCATTATGTCCCACTCACTATGTCCCACTCACTATGTCCCACTCATTATGTCCCACTCATTATGTCCCACTCATTATGTCCCACTCACTATGTCCCACTCATTATGTCCCACTCATGATGTCCCACTCACTATGTCCCACTCACTATGTCCCACTCATTATGTCCCACTCTCTATGTCCCACTCATTATGTCCCACTCACTATGTCCCACTCACTATGTCCCACTCATTATGTCCCACTCATTATGTCCCACTCACTATGTCCCACTCATTATGTCCCACTCACTATGTCCCACTCATTATGTCCCACTCATTATGTCCCACTCATTATGTCCCACTCATTATGTCCCACTCATTATGTCCCACTCACTCATATAAATGCTCTCAAACACAATTTAACTGAGCGCACTAGACTAGAGCCACAGCCTGTGCAGCAGAATGTTTGATGTCCCTATATATAGGCAAAAAACGATAGAAGTAACGGCACGTAAATAAAGTCACCTTGATTGTGTCGAGCGGGTGTCCCACAAACAGAAGGCACGCTCCTCCGGCTCCTCCCGCCACAAAGTTCTTTAACGGAGAGATATGTTTCACCTGGTTGCCCTGGAGGAGCTCCAGCTCCAACTCTCCCAACTCTCCCATTCTCTTCTCACATAATAACCTACTAGACACTCGCGCACTCTCTTCCTCCCCCTCATTGCGCACGTGACTTCCCTTCTGATCCCCAACGGTTCAAACTGTTCAAACACACACTCAACATCACGTGTCTCCTCCTCTCTGCCCCCGACCGTCTCTTTCTCTGCTGGACTTCCAGTGAACCTCTCTCAATTCAAAGGGGCTTTATTGGCATGGGAAGCAGAGGTTTACATTGGGGCTTTATTGGCATGGGAAGCAGAGGTTTACATTGGGGCTTTATTGGCATGGGAAGCAGAGGTTTACATTGGGGCTTTATTGGCATGGGAAGCAGAGGTTTACATTGCCAAAGGCAAGTGACAAAAACAATAAACAAAAGTGAGATGAAACCAATGTAACAACATCAACAAATATTGCTCTCTTGTTCATGAAGACTTGACCCTTTAGCGGCCGTCCTCTCCGCTCCATTAGGCTCTAGGTCTATGGAAAATCTATTTTTAGGAGTGCATGCAAAGCAGTGCACAACTCTAGATTTCTTGCTGTAGTATATTAGCGACACCTAGTGGTGCAATACCAGCGGGGCACTAGGAGTCACCTGAGGATAAAATAAACCTTATGCACTCTAGAAGCTGGGTGAGTGCAGGACAAGTGGATTTTTCACGAAAACCTAGCCTAGCCGTTCAGTTAACACAGCTAACCAGCAAACACGTGTGCTAGCTAGCAAAATAAGCTAAGAACAATGGCACTGAGCTTACCTTCTCTCCCGCCGTTTGATGTGCATTCTGACCAGCCGTTTGATGTGCATTCTGACCCAGCCGTTTGATGTGCATTCTGACCAGCCGTTTGATGTGCATTCTGACCAGCCGTTTGATGTGCATTCTGACCCAGCCGTTTGATGTGTATTCTGACCCAGCTGTTTGATGTGCATTCTGACCAGCCGTTTGATGTGCATTCTGACCAGCCGTTTGATGTGCATTCTGACCCAGCCGTTTGATGTGCATTCTGACCAGCCGTTTGATGTGTATTCTGACCCAGCCGTTTGATGTGCATTCTGACCAGCCGTTTGATGTGCATTCTGACCAGCCGTTTGATGTGCATTCTGACCAGCCGTTTGATGTGTATTCTGACCCAGCCGTTTGATGTGCATTCTGACCCAGCTGTTTGATGTGTATTCTAACCAGCCGTTTGATGTGCATTCTGACCAGTCGTTTGATGTGCATTCTGACCCAGCCGTTTGATGTGTATTCTGACCCAGCCGTTTGATGTGCATTCTGACCCAGCTGTTTGATGTGTATTCTAACCAGCCGTTTGATGTGCATTCTGACCAGTCGTTTGATGTGCATTCTGACCCAGCCGTTTGATGTGCATTCTGACCAGCCGTTTGATGTGCATTCTGACCAGCTGTTTGATGTGCATTCTGACCAGCCGTTTGATGTGCATTCTGACCAGCCGTTTGATGTGCATTCTGACCAGCCGTTTGATGTGCATTCTTGATTGAAGTAGGCCATGTTAGACCATTGGGAGGTGTTAAATGTTAAATGTTTCAGATCTGGTCAGGAGGACAAGACATCTAATGATGACCACGATGTTAAATGTTTCAGATGTAGTCAGGAGGACAAGACATCAAATTTCTTATGGCTGCAATCCTGGTAACGGGATCGATAAGACAAAAACAAAAAAAAGCACAGGGCGCCAAATTCAAAAAACAGAAATCTCATAATTAAAATTCCTCAGACATTCATGTGTCTTATATCATTTTAAAGGTAATCTTATTGTTAATACCACCAAAGTGTCCGATTTCAAATAGGCTTTTCAGCGAAAGCACTACAAACGATTATGTTAGGTCACCACAAAACCACAATAAGCACAGCCATTTTTTCCAGCGAAAGATAGCTTTCACAAAAACCAGAAATAGAGATAAAATTAATCACTAACCTTTGATTATTATCATCAGATGACACTCATAGGACTTCATGTCACACAATACATGCATGTTTTGTTTGATTAAGTTCATATTTATATAAAAAAATCTGATGTTACATTGACGCGTTAGATTCACTAGTTCCAAAAACATCAAGTGACTTTGCATAGCCACATCGTTTCAACAGAAATACTCATCATAAATATAGATGATAATACAAGTTATACACATGGAATTATAGATATACCTCTCCTTAATGCAACCGCTGTGTCAGATTTCAAAAAAACTTTACGGAAAAATAAACCATGCAATAATCTGAGACAGCGCTCAGAACAATAGCCAAATTAGCCGCCATGTTGGACTCAACAGAAACCAGAAAATACATGATAAATGTTTCCTTACCTTTGATGAATTCATCAGAATGCAGTCCTAGGAATCCCAGGTCCACAATAAATGCTTGATTTGTTCGTTAATGTCCGTTATTTATGTCAAATTAGCTACTTTGGTTCGCGCCTTCGGTAAACAATTCCAAAGTCAGAAAGCGCATCCACTATAACGTGACGAAATGTCCAATAGTTCCGTAACAGTCAGTAGAAACATGTCAAACGATGTACTGAATCAATCTTTAGAATGTTGTTAACATACATCTTGAATAATGTTCCAACCGGAAAATTAAATTGACTTCAGATGAGCGGTGGAACGGAGGTCCTCCTCATGTGAAGGCGCATGGTGAATGCGTGATCAGCCCGTGGAAGTGATTACTCATTCCTGTCTCCTTCGGCCCCCCTTCACATTAGATTCATCAGACAAAGTTCTGTTGACTGTTGACATCTAGTGGAAGCCGTAGGAAGTGAAAAGTCATCAATTTCTCTCTGTGATTTCAATGAGAGCTTGGTTGAAAATTGGCACCCCCAGAAAAAATACAAACAGGAAGTGGAACTTCTCAGGTTTTTGCCTGCCATGTGAGTTCTGTTATACTCACAGACATAATTCAAACAGTTTTAGAAACTTCAGAGTGTTTCTATCCAATATGAATAATAATATGCATATATTAGCAACTGGGAATGAGGAGCAGGCCATTTAATATGGGCACCTCTGTGCACCTTTCATCCAAGCTACTCAATACTGCCCCTTCAGCCATAAGAAGTTGTTTAATGACCACGATGTTAAATGTTTCAGTTCTGTTCAGGAGGACAAGCCATCAAATAATGACCACGATGTTAAATGTTTCAGATCTGGTCAGGAGGACAAGACATCTAATAATGACCACGATGTTAAATGTTTCAGATCTGGTCAGGAGGACAAGCCATCTAATGATGACCACGATGTTAAATGTTTCAGATCTGGTCAGGAGGACAAGACAGTTATTAGTCAATGGACAGCCAGTTAGTGGGGATATCACCAGGAGGACATGTCAGGAGAAGTGGTCTTCTTTAAACTGGACCTAAAGTGGGGATATTATCAGATCGAACTGAAACTCGAGTCTCGTTCCCTGACCACATGTGACTCACACAGGCTTGTGCCGTAACAAGAGACTAATGTTTCAATGTCTCCTCTGCTCCTGAGACATATCAACACATTCCCCCTCAAGTCCTACAAACATCTCAGATGATATCACTGTGTTTGGGAAAAACACACAAGAACAGAACAAACGACTACACCAAGTCCTGAGACGACTGCAGGAGAGGGGGCTCAATCTCAACAGTGACAAATGTGAATTCCGACTGACAGAGATGGAGTTCGTGGGCCACATTCTCTCGAGGAATGGCATCGGAGCAGCACAGTCAAAGGTGGAAGCAGACAAACGCTGCTGAAGAAAGGAGTTTCTGAGGACTACTGTGCTGATGTATCCCTAATCTGGCAACCACATCCCAACCGCAGAGAAGACGCACAAAAACAGCAAACGGACATGGGGAGATGAACAAGAATCACCAATCAACGCGCTGAAGAACGCACTGGCCAGGTCATAAAACATGGCCTACTTCAATCAAGATGCAGAGACACATGTGATTGTGGATGCTAGTCCAGTGGGGCTACTGTATCTTGAGTCAGAAGCAAAAAGATGGTTCACACAGGCCAGTGTGCTATGCTAGCCGTGCTCTCACAGATGTAGAGCGATGCTATTCTCACACTGAAAGAGAGGCACTCGCCGTAGTCTGGGCGTGCAATACGTTTCATGTTTTTTCTATGGCAAAGCCTTTGCCATGGTAACCGACCACAAGCCTTTAGAGACTATTTATTCTTCAAAATACAAACAAACAGCGAGGATCGAGAGATGGGCACTGGAAATTCATCTCTACACTACGGGACGACCACATCTACTATGTAGCCAAACAGCATCTCTACACTACTGGGTGGACCACATTTACTATGTAGCCAAACAGCATCTCTACACTACTGGGTGGACCACATTTACTATGTAGAGAAACAGCATCTCTACACTACTGGGTGGACCACATTTACTATGTAGCCAAACAGCATCTCTACACTACTGGGTGGACCACATTTACTATGTAGAGAAACAGCATCTCTACACTACGAGGACGACCACATTTACTATGTAGAGAAACAGCATCTCTACACTACTGGGTGGACCACATTTACTATGTAGAGAAACAGCATCTCTACACTACGAGGACGACCACATTTACTATGTAGCCAAACAGCATCTCTACACTACTGGGTGGACCACATTTACTATGTAGAGAAACAGCATCTCTACACTACGGGGACGACCACATTTACTATGTAGATAAACAGCATCTCTACACTACGGGGACGACCACATCTACTACGTTGAGAAACAGCATCTCTACACTACGGGGACGACTACATCTGCTACGTTGAGAAACATCCTAAACCTCATCACCACCGCCAATATAGTCAAAAGCCTAAGGGTGACGTTCGCAGTCCATGGAAATCCTGAGTCTATTGTGATGGATATTGGCGCTCCTCTCACAGCGAGTGCTTTCCGAGCATACATGGATGAAAACAGGATCCGACACCGCCTCATCACTCATTACTGGCCTCAGGCCAACGGCAAAGTTGAAAGACAGAACAGGACACTTGTCAAAGCAATTCGCGCCGCTCAATCAGAAAGGAAGGATTGGCATCACAGAACTGCAGACGTTTCTTATGACCTACAGGAGTATGCCACACTCCGTCACATGCCGCAGTCCAGGTGAACTGTTGTTCAACCGCCAAATTAGAACCAAATTGCCAGAGCTGTCAGCCGATTGCATCCAGGAGCTGACAATGCCGTTCGGCTTGCTGATGCTGAAAGGAAGGGCTGACAGAACGCAGACAGATCTAGAAGAGCAACTGAAAGCACAATCCAACAAAGTGACATGGTTCTGCTACAGCAATCAAAGCAGAACAAGTTGTCAACTACCTTCGAACAAGAACCATACACCATTGTGGACTGGAAGGGGAACTTTGTTGTCCTGGAAAGGAATAGCAAGGGGGCCATGCGACATGTTTCTTTTGTGAAACTGTGGATACAACCACAGTCAGGACAATGGACTACAAGTGACAGAGACACTGACCGGGCAGAGCCTGACACACTGCTGTCATGACGTTGCCCTCTTTGGGTACAGCGAGCACCATCCCCTTCTCTCTGTCTCCTACACTCAGGCTGCTGCGACCTCAGGTCGTAAATTCCTGGAGGAGATGATCTCCTCATGGCCACAGTATATCCACAGTATATAGAGAAAGTGAGTTTCATAGAGAGAACAAAGGAATTTCTTCCACCTCACAGAACTTGAGGTCCGAACAACATTTATGTTCTGGAGAATGTATAAAAGATCGGTGAAGAATCCAGGTACGAACTGGTCCGTTGGTACCATTTTGTGAAACTCATGGGAGACAATACGACCATATTACCATAACGCTGTTTATATAATAGCCTCAGTTATGAGGCTTACATCTAATTGTTGTATAAGATGAATGAGTGAGGATGATACTGTTTGTGAAATTGTGTAATGTGATTTTGGACTGTTTAATGAAGGAAACTCCAATTCCCTTTGGAGTTTAACTAAATCAGAGGACCGCCCATAAGCACAGTTATGGTCTGGCGTCCTGGGACAGGCCCTTTTCTGCTCTTCCGAATAAAACCCCCACCCGGGTTTTCTATCACCAGACCAGCTTACCTCGATAACGAGAGGCCCAAGGTTTGAGAGGAGACCAGCTTACCTCAATTACGAGATGGCTAAAGGTTGCAGACCAGCTTACCACGAGAGGGCCAAGGTTTGAGAGGAGACCATAAACCTAAGGCTTGAGTAGATGGCTGAATCTTTTAACCACACCACGTGGTTAAACTCTTAGACTATCGATACCGACAGAATAAGAACAAGTCTTTGATATTAATTACTAGTCTGCAGCTAGGAAATCGGTATCATTGAACGCGAAGACCGACAACCGCCGAAACATCTATTCTATAACGACATGAATGAATGTCACTCTGAACTATCCATTCTAACCACGACAGAGACAGAGAGAGGGCGGACAAACTCTCCAACAGAAACAAACTTTTCAACAGAGATCCCGACGACACACTGAGCGTAAATATATATATGGTCGTATGAAAACGTTTGGGCACCCCTGACAACTTCCATGATTTCCATTTATAAATAATTGGGTGTTTGGATCAGCAATTTCATTTTGATCTATCAAATAACTGATGGACACAGTAATATTTCAGTAGTGAAATTAGGTTTATTGGATTAACAGAAAATGTGCAATATGCATCAAAACAAAATTAGACAGGTGCATAAATTTGGGCACCCCAATAGAAAAACCCCATCAATATTTAGTAGAGCCTCCTTTTGCTAAAATAACAGCCTCTAGACACTTCCTATAGCCTCTAATGAGTGTCTGGATTCTGGATTAAGGTATTTTGGACCATTCCTCCTTACAAAACATCTCCAGTTCAGTTAGGTTTGATGGTTGCCGAGCATGGACAGCCCGCTTCAAATCATCCCACAGATTCTCAATGATATTCAGGTCTGGGGACTGGGATGGCCATTCCAGAACATTGTACTTGTTCCTCTGCATAAATGCCCGGGTAGATTTTGAGCAGTGTTTTGGGTCGTTGTCTTGTTGAAATATCCAGCGCCGGCGTAACTTCAACTTTGTGACTGATTCTTCAACATTATTCCCAAGAATCTGATGATATTGAGTGGAATCCATGCGACCCTCAACTTTAACAAGATTCCTAGTACCGGCACTGGCCACACAGCCCCACAGCATGATGGAACCCCCACCAAATTTTACTGTGGGTAGCAAGTGTTTTTCTTGGAACGCTGTGTTCTTTTGCCGCCATGCATAACGTCCCTTGTTATGACCAAATAACTCAATCTTTGTTTCATCAGTCCACAGCACCTTATTCCAAAATGAAGCTGGCTTGTCCAAATGTGCGTTTGCATACCTCAAGCGACTCTGTTTGTGGCGTGTGTGCAGAAAAGGCTTCTTCCGCATCACTCTCCCATACAGCTTCTCCTTGTGCAAAGTGCGCTGAATTGTTGAACGATGCACAGTGACACCATCTGCAGCAAGATGATGTTGTAGGTCTTTGGAGGTGGTCTGTGGGCTGTTTTGGACCGTTCTCACCATCCTTTGCCTTTGCCTCTCCGATATTTTACTTGGCCTGCCACTTCTGGCCTTAACAAGAACTGTGCCTGTGGTCTTCCATTTCCTCACTATGTTCCTCACAGTGGACACTGACAGTATTAAATCTCTGCGATAGCTTCTTGTAGCCTTCCTCTAAACCATAATGTTGAACAATCTTTGTTTTCAGGTCATTTGAGAGTTGTTTTGAGACCCCCATGTTGCCACTCTTCAGAGGAGAGTCAAAGAGAACAACAACTTGCAATTGGCCACCTTAAATACCTTTTCTCGTGATTGGATGCACTTGTCTATGAAGTTCAAGGCTTAATGAGCTCACCAAACCAATTGTGTGTTCCAATTAATCAGAGCTAAGTAGTTACAGGTATTCAAATCAATAGAATGACAAGGGTGCCCACATTTTTGCATAGCCTATTTTTCACATCTGATTTAATTTCATACAACTTAATATTGCTACACTAAAAATCTTTGTCTGGACAATACCCCAGTACTCAGCTTTTATTAGAAAATGAATGGCATGCCACTGTGATCATTTTCTGTGACGACAGAGTAAATTATTATGCAGCCTCAGAGGCCCAAACCTTTTCATACGACTATATATTGATTGCAATTATTCCCTAATGATTGAGCGTTCATGTGCAAAGGATTAGCATTTCAATTGTTATAATTATCAACTCTGGTGTGTCTCATCTCAGTTGACCCCCACTTCCCTTTTTGTCCACCAAGCCGCGATACCGGTTTATCCCACTAGGGAAACTCCGTTATCATTTCCTTGTACTGTTTGTTTATACATTTCTGTGAATTACTTAGTTAGTAGATAAATATTTTAAGACAATTGATGTATGGATGACTCATAGTGAAGACTGGGTTCGTGCAGATAATCAACAATTTACGACGTTTGGAATGAGACTAACATGAGGTAAATAATTCATTAATTCGAAGACTAAGTGATCAGATATTCAAATTTCTGAAAGTTATATTAGGAAAATTATGACTTTATAATCTGAATATTTTCCTTGGTGCCCCGATTTCCTAGTTAATTACAGTTACAAGATGAATCAGTTTAATCGCGTAATAATAATTACAGAGAATTATTTGATAAATAAGTCTTCAGTTTAATGATGCCAAAGACACGACACTGCCTAGACAAGTGCCTGAACCTGATGAGGCCATTCAACTACACCCTCGACCCCCAAAGACTCAGACAACAAGTTGTGCATCTGAAAGTCTATGTTTAGATAAACATGTTGCCATAATGGATCAGAATAATCTCCGGCACAGTCTGAATGGCAGGGCAGTCTACCCCTAGCCATCACAGAAAAGTTACGGCAAAAATGATTGTCAAATAAATATAGTTAACTAAAGAGTTCCAGCAATGTAACCAGTGTTATGGGTGGTCGTTTAAAGAAAGTAGAAATAAACATTACAGTATGTTGTTGTTGGGAAATATGTATACAAGAGATACTTTTTTGAGTACTAGATAATGGTTTGTTACGTTATAATGCATAGATCTACAGTTTGGAGATGTGTTATCATAAAGGTTCGTCAAACATCTAAGAGGAGGGATTTAGTGTATTAGCGACACCTAGTGGTGCAATACCAGCGGGGCACTAGGAGTCACCTGAGGATCGGACTGAGGCTATGCTTGGGGGACCAAGAATAAAGTACAAGTAAATGAATGTTTGTCACAACCCGGCTCGTGGGAAGTGACGACGAGCTCTTATAGGACCAGGGCACAAATAATAATATAATAATAATCAATCATTTTGCTCTTTATTTATCTTACATATAAAACCTTATTTGTTCATCAAAATTGTTCAATAACTCACCACAGGTTAATACCACTCCACTATGTCTCCCTGTCATGGCTTTTGTGCCATCAGTACAGATACCAACACATCTTGACCACCAAAGTTCATTAGATGTCACAAAGCTGTCTAGTACTTTAATGAAGCTGCCAGTTTAAAACTTTTGAACAGTAGTGTATGTGAGAATTACCGCCCCCCAGGTGGTGAGGGTAGGTAACAACACATCCGCCATGCTAATCCTCAACACTGGGGTGCGTGCTCAGTCCCCTCCTGTGCTCCCTGTTCACTCATGACTGCACGGCCAGGCACGACTCCAACACCATCATTAAGTTTGCAGACGACACAACAGTGGTAGACCTGATCACCGACAACGACGAGACAGTATATAGGGAGGAGGTCAGAGACAACCTCTCTCTCAACGTGATTAAGACTAAGGAGATGATTGTGGACTACAGGAAAAGGAGGACCGAACAGGCCCCCATTCTCATCGACGGTGTTGTAGTGGAGCAGGTTGAGAGCTTCAAGTTCCTTGTTGTCCACATCACCAACAAACTAACATGGTCCAAGCACATCAAGACAGTTGTGAAGAGGGCACGACAAAACCTATTCCCCCTCAAGAGACTCAAAATATTTGGCATGGGTTCTCAGATCCTCAAAAGGTTTTACAGCTGCACTATCGAGAGCATCCTGACTGGTTGCATCACTGCCTGGTATGGCAACTGCTCGGCCTCCGACCGCAAGGCAATACAGAGGGTAGTGCGTACGGCCCAGTACATTACTGGGTCCAAGCTTCCTGCCGTCCAGGACCTCTATACCAGGCGGTGTCAGAGGAAAGCCCTACAAGTTGTCCAAGGCTCCATCCACCATAGTCATAGACTGTTCTCTCTGCTACCGCACGGCAAGCGGTACCGGAGCGCCAAGTCTAGGTCCAAGAGGCTCCTAAACAGCTTCTAACCCCAAGGCAAAAGACTACTGAACAATCAAATGGCCTGTCACACCCTGGCCTTTGTTATATTGATTTTCTTTATTAGTTTAGTTAGGTCAGGGTGTGACATGGGAAGTTTGTGTGTTTTTGTCTAGTTTAGGGTGTGTGTATTGTTTAGGGGGTTTTGTAGTATGTATGGGGTTGTGTTCAGTGTAGGTGTTTAGGAAAGTCTATGGTTGCCTGATTTGGTTCTCAATCAGAGACAGCTGTTTATTGTTGTCTCTGATTGGGAGCCATATTTAAGCCAGCCATAGGCTTTAGGTGTTTGTGGGTAATTGTCTATGTTGAACGTTTGTAGCTTGTGTATGCACTAACGTTTGTAGCTTCACGGTCGTTTGTTGTTTTGTTTTGTAAAAGTGTTCGTTTCGTGTTTCGTCATCTCTAATAAAAGAAGATGTCCTCATATCCCGCTGCGCCTTGGTCCGCTTATTATGACGGTCGTGACAGAATTACCCACCAAACCAGGACCAAGCAGCGTGGAAAAAAGCAGCAGCAGCGATGTCAAGAATCCTGGACGTGGGAGGAAATCCTAGACGGGAGAGGACCCTGGGCACAGCAAGGGGAATATCACCGCCCCAAGGCAGAGATGGAGGCAGCACGGCGACACGGCAGGAAGCCTGAGAGACAGCCCCAAAAAATTATTGGGGGGGGGCACTTGGAGCAGTCGGCGAAGTTGAGGGGTGAGTCTGAGATTGTCGAGGAGTTATTGGACAGATTGGAGGAGAGTGAACGAAGGGGAGATTATGAGACATTCGAGGAGTTGTTGACGAAATTGGAGGAGAGTGAAGAGAGAGAGCTGTTGGTTTGGCAGAGTATGCATGGCATTCTCCCTGAGGAGCGTGTTAGCTGTCCGATGCCACCTGTGTCAGTTCCTCGTACTCAGCCTGAAACTTGTGTTAAAGTTCCGGAGGATTTGATGCCGGCTATACACACCAGGTCTCCAGTACACCTTCACAACCCGGTGTGTCCTGTTCCTGCTTCTTGCACTCATCCTGAGATGCGTGTCCCCAGCCCGGTACCACCAGTTCCGGCACCACGCACTAGGCCTAATGTGCGTCTCCAGAGCCCTGTACGCACTGTTCCTGCTCCCCGCACTAGCCTTGAGGTGCGTGTCCTCAGCCCGGTTCCTCCAGTTCCGGCACCCCGCACTAGCCCTGAGATGCGTGTCCCCAGCCCGGTACCACCAGTGCCGGCACCACGCACTAGGCCTAATGTGCGTCTCCAGGGTCCAGTATGCCCTGTTCCTTCTCCCCGCACTCGCCCTGAGGTGCGTGCCCTCAGCCCGGTACCACCAGTCCCGGTACCACGCACCAGGCCTATAGTGCGCCTCGAGAACTCAGTGTGCCCTGTTCCTGCTCCCCGCACTAGCCCTGAGATGCGTGTCCCCAGCCCGGTACCACCAGTGCCGGCACCACGCACTAGGCCAAATGTGCGACTCCAGGGTCCAGTATGCCCTGTTCCTGCTCCCCGCACTAGCCTGAAGGTGCGTGTCCTTAGCCCGGTACCTCCAGTTCCGGCACCACGCACCAGGCCTACAGTGCGCCTCAGCCGGCCAGAGTCTGCCGTCTGCCCAGCAGCGCCTGAACTGCCCGTCTGCCCAACGGCGTCTGAACTGCCCGTCTGCCCAACGGCGTCTGAACTGCCCGTCTGCCCAACGGCGCCTGAACTGCCCGTCTGCCCAACGCCGTTTGAACTGCCCGTCTGCCCAACGGCGCCTGAACTGCCCGTCTGCCCAACGGCGCCTGAACTGCCCGTCTGCCCAACGGCGCCTGAACTGCCCGTCTGCCCAACGGCGCCTGAACTGCCCGTCTGCCCAACGCCGTCTGAACTGTCCGTCTGCCAAGCGCCGCATGAACTGCCTGTCTGTACTGAGCCTTCAAAGCCGCCCGTATGTACTGAGCCTGCAAAGCCGCCCGTCTGTACTGAGCCTTCAAAGCCGCCCGTCTGTCATGAGCCTTCAGAGCCGTCTGCCAGACAGAAGCCGCTAGAGCCGTCCGCCAGACAGGAGCCGCTAGAGCCGTCCGCCAGACAGGAGCATCCAGAGCCTTCCGCCAGACAGGAGCATCCAGAGCCTTCCGCCAGACAGGAGCAGCCAGAGCCTTCCGCCAGACAGGAGCAGCCAGAGCCGCCAGCCAGACAGGAGCAGCAAGAGCCGCCAGCCAGCCATGAGCAGCAAGAGCCGCCAGCCAGCCATGAGCAGCAAGAGCCGCCAGCCAGCCATGAGCAGCAAGAGCCGCCAGCCATGAGCAGCAAGAGCCGCCAGCCAGCCATGAGCAGCAAGAGCCGCCAGCCAGCCATGAGCAGCAAGAGCCGCCAGCCAGCCATGAGCAGCAAGAGCCGCCAGCCAGCCATGAGCAGCAAGAGCCGCCAGCCAGCCATGAGCAGCAAGAGCCGCCAGCCAGCCATGACCAGCCAGAGCCGTCAGCCAGCCATGACCAGCCAGAGCCGTCAGCCAGCCATGACCAGCCAGAGCCGTCAGCCAGCCATGACCAGCCAGAGCCGTCAGCCAGCCATGACCAGCCAGAGCCGTCAGCCAGCCATGACCAGCCAGAGCCGTCAGCCAGCCAGGATCCGCCAGAGCCGTCAGCCAGCCAGGATCCGCCAGAGCCGTCAGCCAGCCAGGATCCGCCAGAGCCGTCAGCCAGCCAGGATCCGCCAGAGCCGTCAGCCAGCCAGGATCCGCCAGAGCCAGCCAGCCAGGATCCGCCAGAGCCAGCCAGCCAGGATCCGCCAGAGCCATCTGCCAGTCATGACCTGCCCCTCAGTCATGAGCTGCCCCTCAGTCATGAGCTGCCCCTCAGTCATGAGCTGCCCCTCAGTCCGGAGCTGCCCCTCAGTCCGGAGCTGCCCCTCAGTCCGGAGCTGCCCCTCAGTCCGGAGCTGCCCCTCCGTCCAGTGGCGCCCTATGGGATGGTATTCAGTCCAGGACTCGCCGTTCCAGAGGCGCCACCAAAGCGGGTAGTGACTATGGTGGAGGGGGGTCCACGTCCCGCACCCGAGCCGCCACCATAGGAAGGCCCACCCGGACCCTCCCCTTCTGTGTCAGGTTTTGCGGCCGGAGTCCGCACCTTTGGGGGGGGGGGGGGGGGTACTGTCACACCCTGGCCTTTGTTATATTGATTTTCTTTATTAGTTTAGTTAGGTCAGGGTGTGACATGGGAAGTTTGTGTGTTTTTGTCTAGTTTAGGGTGTGTGTATTGTTTAGGGGGTTTTGTAGTATGTATGGGGTTGTGTTCAGTGTAGGTGTTTAGGAAAGTCTATGGTTGCCTGATTTGGTTCTCAATCAGAGACAGCTGTTTATTGTTGTCTCTGATTGGGAGCCATATTTAAGGCAGCCATAGGCTTTAGGTGTTTGTGGGTAATTGTCTATGTTGAACGTTTGTAGCTTGTGTATGCACTAACGTTTGTAGCTTCACGGTCGTTTGTTGTTTTGTTTTGTAAAAGTGTTCGTTTCGTGTTTCGTCATCTCTAATAAAAGAAGATGTCCTCATATCCCGCTGCGCCTTGGTCCGCTTATTATGACGGTCGTGACAGAATTACACACCAAACCAGGACCAAGCAGCGTGGAAAAAAGCAGCAGCAGCGATGTCAAGAATCCTGGACGTGGGAGGAAATCCTAGACGGGAGAGGACCCTGGGCACAGCAAGGGGAATATCACCGCCCCAAGGCAGAGATGGAGGCAGCACGGCGACACGGCAGGAAGCCTGAGAGACAGCCCCAAAAAATTATTGGGGGGGGCACTTGGAGCAGTCGGCGAAGTTGAGGGGTGAGTCTGAGATTGTCGAGGAGTTATTGGACAGATTGGAGGAGAGTGAACGAAGGGGAGATTATGAGACATTCGAGGAGTTGTTGACGAAATTGGAGGAGAGTGAAGAGAGAGAGCTGTTGGTTTGGCAGAGTATGCATGGCATTCTCCCTGAGGAGCGTGTTAGCTGTCCGATGCCACCTGTGTCAGTTCCTCGTACTCAGCCTGAAACTTGTGTTAAAGTTCCGGAGGATTTGATGCCGGCTATACACACCAGGTCTCCAGTACACCTTCACAACCCGGTGTGTCCTGTTCCTGCTTCTTGCACTCATCCTGAGATGCGTGTCCCCAGCCCGGTACCACCAGTTCCGGCACCACGCACTAGGCCTAATGTGCGTCTCCAGAGCCCTGTACGCACTGTTCCTGCTCCCCGCACTAGCCTTGAGGTGCGTGTCCTCAGCCCGGTTCCTCCAGTTCCGGCACCCCGCACTAGCCCTGAGATGCGTGTCCCCAGCCCGGTACCACCAGTGCCGGCACCACGCACTAGGCCTAATGTGCGTCTCCAGGGTCCAGTATGCCCTGTTCCTTCTCCCCGCACTCGCCCTGAGGTGCGTGCCCTCAGCCCGGTACCACCAGTCCCGGTACCACGCACCAGGCCTATAGTGCGCCTCGAGAACTCAGTGTGCCCTGTTCCTGCTCCCCGCACTAGCCCTGAGATGCGTGTCCCCAGCCCGGTACCACCAGTGCCGGCACCACGCACTAGGCCAAATGTGCGACTCCAGGGTCCAGTATGCCCTGTTCCTGCTCCCCGCACTAGCCTGAAGGTGCGTGTCCTTAGCCCGGTACCTCCAGTTCCGGCACCACGCACCAGGCCTACAGTGCGCCTCAGCCGGCCAGAGTCTGCCGTCTGTCCAGCGGCGCCTGAACTGCCCGTCTGCCCAACGGCGTCTGAGCTGCCCGTCTGCCCAACGGCGTCTGAACTGCCCGTCTGCCCAACGGCGCCTGAACTGCCCGTCTGCCCAACGCCGTTTGAACTGCCCGTCTGCCCAACGGCGCCTGAACTGCCCGTCTGCCCAACGGCGCCTGAACTGCCCGTCTGCCCAACGGCGCCTGAACTGCCCGTCTGCCCAACGGCGCCTGAACTGCCCGTCTGCCCAACGCCGTCTGAACTGTCCGTCTGCCAAGCGCCGCATGAACTGCCTGTCTGTACTGAGCCTTCAAAGCCGCCCGTATGTACTGAGCCTGCAAAGCCGCCCGTCTGTACTGAGCCTGCAAAGCCGCCCGTCTGTACTGAGCCTTCAAAGCCGCCCGTCTGTCATGAGCCTTCAGAGCCGTCCGCCAGACAGGAGCCGCTAGAGCCGTCCGCCAGACAGGAGCCGCTAGAGCCGTCCGCCAGACAGGAGCATCCAGAGCCTTCCGCCAGACAGGAGCATCCAGAGCCTTCCGCCAGACAGGAGCAGCCAGAGCCTTCCGCCAGACAGGAGCAGCCAGAGCCGCCAGCCAGACAGGAGCAGCAAGAGCCGCCAGCCAGCCATGAGCAGCAAGAGCCGCCAGCCAGCCATGAGCAGCAAGAGCCGCCAGCCAGCCATGAGCAGCAAGAGCCGCCAGCCATGAGCAGCAAGAGCCGCCAGCCAGCCATGAGCAGCAAGAGCCGCCAGCCAGCCATGAGCAGCAAGAGCCGCCAGCCAGCCATGAGCAGCAAGAGCCGCCAGCCAGCCATGAGCAGCAAGAGCCGCCAGCCAGCCATGAGCAGCAAGAGCCGCCAGCCAGCCATGAGCAGCAAGAGCCGCCAGCCAGCCATGACCAGCCAGAGCCGTCAGCCAGCCATGACCAGCCAGAGCCGTCAGCCAGCCATGACCAGCCAGAGCCGTCAGCCAGCCATGACCCGCCAGAGCCGTCAGCCAGCCAGGATCCGCCAGAGCCGTCAGCCAGCCAGGATCCGCCAGAGCCGTCAGCCAGCCAGGATCCGCCAGAGCCGTCAGCCAGCCAGGATCCGCCAGAGCCAGCCAGCCAGGATCCGCCAGAGCCAGCCAGCCAGGATCCGCCAGAGCCATCTGCCAGTCATGAGCTGCCCCTCAGTCATGAGCTGCCCCTCAGTCCGGAGCTGCCCCTCAGTCCGGAGCTGCCCCTCAGTCCGGAGCTGCCCCTCAGTCCGGAGCTGCCCCTCAGTCCGGAGCTGCCCCTCCGTCCAGTGGCGCCCTATGGGATGGCATTCAGTCCGGGACTCGCCGTTCCAGAGGCGCCACCAAAGCGGGTAGTGACTATGGTGGAGGGGGGTCCACGTCCCGCACCCGAGCCGCCACCATAGGAAGGCCCACCCGGACCCTCCCCTTCTGTGTCAGGTTTTGCGGCCGGAGTCCGCACCTTTGGGGGGGGGGGGGGGGGGGGGTACTGTCACACCCTGGCCTTTGTTATATATATTTTCTTTATTAGTTTAGTTAGGTCAGGGTGTGACATGGGGGATGTTTGTGTGTTTTGTCTAGTTTAGGGTGTGTGTATTGTTTAGGGGGTTTTGTAGTATGTATGGGGTTGTGTTCAGTGTAGGTGTTTAGGAAAGTCTATGGTTGCCTGATTTGGTTCTCAATCAGAGACAGCTGTTTATTGTTGTCTCTGATTGGGAGCCATATTTAAGGCAGCCATAGGCTTTAGGTGTTTGTGGGTAATTGTCTATGTTGAACGTTTGTAGCTGGTGTATGCACTAACGTTTGTAGCTTCACGGTCGTTTGTTGTTTTGTTTTGTAAAAGTGTTCGTTTCGTGTTTCGTCATCTCTAATAAAAGAAGATGTCCTCATATCCCGCTGCGCCTTGGTCCGCTTATTATGACTATCGTGACATGGCCACCCAGACTATTTGCATTGCCACCCCCCTTTTTTATTCTGCTGCAACTCTCGGTTATTAAATATGCAAAAGTCACTTTAATAAATCTACCCACATGTAAATATTACCTCAATTTCCTCGACTAACTGGTGGCCCCTCACATTGACTCTGTACCGGTACCTCCCCGTATATAGCCTCGCTATTGTTATTTTACTGCTGCTCTTTAATTATTTGTTACTTTTATTTCTTATTTTTTGGGGTATTTTTCTTAAAACTGCATTGTTGGTTAAGGGCTTGTAATTTAGCATTTCACTGTAAGGTCTACACCTGTTGTATTCGGCGCATGTGAAAAATACGATTTGATTGTTGTATTGTCTGGATGTGATGGTCAGTTGCATTGTTGTCTTGTCTGGACCCACACACCCATATGCACACTCACACCCACACACCCATATGCACACCCACACCCACAATAAGTCACAGTGTAGTGGTATCTTGGTTATGCATAGTCCCAGTTTATTAGTAGCTGTGGGGTTAATTAATTAGATACACGATGCAACAAGCAGGTACAATATCACTTGTTTAACCCTCCCCTCTAATGTGTTCATCCCTCCCTTCCTCCCCAGTAGCTCTGTGAGGCTTCAGATTGTATTAATATTAGTCATATACTTATTGGTTATTGTAAAATATTCATATTTTCCCTTTTCTTGTTTTTGTTGTTTTTCTCTGTGTTTATAGTTGTAAAAGAAGGCTGCGACAGACAGACAGACAGACAGACAGACAGACAGACAGACAGACAGACAGACAGACAGACAGACAGACAGACAGACAGACAGACAGACAGACAGACAGACAGACAGACAGACAGACAGACAGACAGGTTAATTTCCAATTGATTTCTATGAGTATTTTTCAACTCATTACTTCCAAACTGTATTGTCCCTGACAGCTTGACAGATATGACCCATTAACTTCTTAGTCGGAACTAGGAAACTCCAAAATCTCTGACATGCTAATTGTTGTAGTTGTACAACAAATTAGCAAGTTGGAAATTTTGGACTTTCCTAGTTCCGAGTAGCATGGAGCAGAGGCTGGACCAGAGAGGAGTCTGTAGAGCGTATTGGGTTCATTCCAGTTTGTCTATATTGCAGTCTCTCTGCTCACAATGCCATTAAAAGTGTTCAACCACATGAATATGACATTTGAATCATCTGAGATGCCCAGGGACACTGCTACTAAGGTGCCCTGGAACAACACCACAAACTGGCCTCTCTGGGCCAATCAGGCTTCTCTCCTGTTCCTCTTTGCCCTGCCCACTTTTCAAAAGACGCGTTGAGCTTCCTGGTGATGATGTAATGATCGTGTTCTTTCAACACTGACTGAACATTGGCCCTTTTTGTTTTACAGATATGACATTTCTAATCAATAATCAATGTTAACTAATAAATGGTTACAGATATGACATTTCTAATCAATAATCAATGTTAACTAATAAATGGTTACAGATATGACATTTCTAATCAATAATCAATGTTAACTAATAAATGGTTACAGATATGACATTTCTAATCAATAATCAATGTTAACTAATAAATTGTTACACGTATGACATTTCTTATCAATAATCAATGTTAACTAATAAATTGTTACACGTATGACATTTCTTATCAATGTTAACTAATAAATGGTTACAGGTATGACATTTCTCATCAATAATCTATAGCTGCTGTTTATCTAACATACAGAAACATAAGTTGAAAGATTTTCTAGGATCTAAACACAGGCGTCTGGACTACAAGCCAATACAGAAACCAACCATACAGGCTGTAAGGATTAGTATCATAGATATGATGACACACAGGAACAGCAGTTTAACTGAAGAGAGCAGTGGGAGCTACAAAACCAAGTGACATTAAAATAATCACTTTGAAAAAGGATCAATTGAAATGATCAGATAGATAACAATCTTCAGCTTCTATTTACATTCAGAGAATGATACTTCTGATTCTCTCCCTCTTCTCTACTCCCTCCCTCTCCTCCCTCTCTCCTCCCTCTCTCCTCCCTCTCTCCCTCTTCTCTCCTCCCTCTTCTCTCCTCCCTCTCTTTCCTTCTGCTCTCTCTCTCCTCCCTCTCTCCTCCCTCTCTCCTCCCTCTTCTCTACTCCCTCTCTCTCTCCCTCCTCTCTACTCCCTCCCTCTCTCCTCCCTCTCTCCTCCCTCTCTCCCTCTTCTCTCCTCCCTCTCTTTCCTTCTGCTCTCTCTCTCCTCCCTCTCTCCTCCCTCTCTCCTCCCTCTTCTCTCCTCCCTCTCTCTCTCCCTCCTCTCTCCTCCCTCCTCTCTCCTCCCTCTCTCTCTCCCTCGTCCCTCTCTCCTCCCTCTCTCCTCCCTCTTCTCTACTCCCTCTCTCTCTCCCTCCTCTCTCCTCCCTCTCTCTCTCCCTCCTCTCTCCTCCCTCTCTCTCTCCTCCCTCTCTCCTCCCTCTCTCCTCCTCCTTTGTTCTTCCTTCTTCCATTGCCCCTTTCTCCTTCAGCCCAGTAGTAGAAGTTTGCTACAGAGCTTGAATGCCATAGGCCTCTAGTGTGTGTATGTGTGTGTGTGTGTGTGTGTGTGTGTGTGTGTGTGTGTGTGTGTGTGTGTGTGTGTGTGTGTGTGTGTGTGTGTGTGTGTGTGTGTGTGTGTACTAACACCCTATTTCTGCATATTTCTGTAGGACGGGTAGGGAGGATGGATGGATAAACGTACAGAGGAAGGAGAGGAGCATGAATTTTCTTAAGGTATTCGTTTTCTCTTCACTGCATGGTTGTGAGCAGGGAGAGAGCACACACACACACACACACACACACAATTCATTACAAACACAGCGACACAGAGAAAGAAACACCACATATCTCCCCCCCAAAACAATTAAATAAAATTTTGCACCAAAAATGATGTAAAATACCCAAATATAATGTCTTTGTGATTAATACACACTCTCACCTTTTCTTTGTCTATTTCCTCTCCTACCCCTCTCACCTCCTCTCCTCTCTCAGGGGAGGAGAGATGGAGAGATGGAGAGGAGAAGAGATGGAGAGAAGAGGAGGGATGAAGAGGAGGGATGAAGAGGAGAGAAGGAGAGATGGAGAGAAGGACGGATGGTGAGAAGGAGAGAAGGAGAGAAGGAGAGAAGGAGAGATGGAGAGAAGGAGAGAAGGAGAGATGGAGAGATGGAGAGAAGGACGGATGGTTGGACTAAGAGTGTCAGGGTTTGGTCGGGCTCTTAGGTTTGTGTTTTTATTAAACTTGTATGTATTCAGGGAAGCCCAATTTAAATCAGCGTCTCATTCTCAATGGTGCCCTGAGAACAAACAATTCCCAAATCAACATGATAATTTAATAAAACAGCAAAAAGCAGCAGTTACAGAAACACTACATTACCACAACACAAATACATTATGACAGTCAACCAAAACAGTCAGAAACATCAGTGAGTTCATTCTTCATCAGCATTCTGAACTGCCTATTGACACCAGGGATTCAAGATGGAGGTTAGTAAACGATTCCAAACATTGGGGGGCGTTAAAACTAAAAGCTGATTGGTTGGTAGAGACACGAGGGACCTCAAGAGTTAACCAGCCCTGTGAGCGGGTTTGGTGCATTGTATTTGATACTTTAAGAGAAGTGAGATATGTTGGATGCTTTGTCAACAAAAAGAGAGTAATGAAGTGATCTACGAGATTTTAGTGAGGTGCCAGCAGACCTTCTGATAAAGGACGCAGTGGTGGGGATTAAACCTGTTACCTGTGATAAAGCGAAGCGCGCTATGGTACACTGCGTCAAAGGGTTTTGGAGTAGTGGGCAGCTGCATTCTGACTGTGTGTATTACTGTGTGTTACCAGATGTGTGTATTACCGTGTGTGTACTACAGTGTATGTAGTACTGTGTGTGTATTACTGTGTGTGCCAGGTGTGTACTACTGTGTGTGTACTACTGTGTGTGTACTACTGTGTGTGTACTACTGTGTGTGTACTACTGTGTATGTAGTACTGTGTGTGTACTACTGTGTGTGTAAACGTGGAGTAGAGAAGGCAAGCTGATCTGTAAACAGCTTCTCTACATACTGTACCCCCATGGAATGTACTGAACTTGTGTATGTCTAGCAGGCAGGCAGGCAGTGGTGTCAGGAATGACATGTCCTCATGCAGGCAGTCTGATGGCAGAAGTGTCAGGAATGAGAGGTCTTCATGCAGGCAGTCTGATGGCAGAAGTGTCAGGAATGAGAGGTCTTCATGCAGGCAGTCTGATGGCAGAAGTGTCAGGAATGAGAGGTCTTCATGCAGGCAGTCTGATGGCAGAAGTGTCAGGAATGAGAGGTCTTCATGCAGGCAGTCTGATGGCAGAAGTGTCAGGAATGAGAGGTCCTCATGCAGGCAGTCTGATGGCAGAAGTGTCAGGAATGAGAGATCTTCATGCAGGCAGTCTGATGGCAGAAGTGTCAGGAATGAGAGGTCCTCATGCAGGCAGTCTGATGGCAGAAGTGTCAGGAATGAGATATCTTCATGCAGGCAGTCTGATGGCAGAAGTGTCAGGAATGAGAGATCTTCATGCAGGCAGTCTGATGGCAGAAGTGTCAGGAATGAGAGATCTTCATGCAGGCAGTCTGATGGCAGAAGTGTCAGGAATGAGAGATCTTCATGCAGGCACTCTGATGGCAGAAGTGTCAGGAATGAGAGGTCTTCATGGAGGCAGTCTGATGGCAGAAGTGTCAGGAATGAGAGGTCTTCATGCAGGCAGTCTGATGGCAGAAGTGTCAGGAATGAGAGGTCTTCATGCAGGCAGTCTGATGGTGTGTCTGTTCTAACTGGTCCTGTCCAGTATTCCGGCGAAGGAGGGGCCTATCGGAGGAGGCGGGGGGTCTAGATTGACAGGGGAGGCGGGGCCAGAGCTCTCATTTCCTGTAGGCGCGGGCCCTCGGCCGCTGTATTGACCAATGAAAGAGCCGTCCTCGTTGAACTGGATGTCGACACTGTCTCCGTATTCGGCAAGGGAGTCGTCACTCCCCAGTTTACTCTCCACACACAGAGATGGCTGACTGACTGACCGCTTCTCATCACCATCACTATGGAGACAGAGGAAACAGTAACAGAGAAATAGCTACATATGAACACCATGTTAAAACAAAATAGAACGAAGAGAGAGAGAGAAAAAGTTCTCACCTTTCCAGAGATCTGCAGAAATGGAGCAGCATAGGGTAGAGAGGGAGGTTAGAGGTCAGGGGTTAGAGGTCAGGGGTTAGAGGTCAGGGGTTAGAGGTCAGGGTTAGAGGTCAGGGTTAGAGGTCAGGGTTATTGGAGATTAAAAATACTTATGTTTTGTGTGTGTATTGTGTAAAGATGTGTGTGTGTGTTGTGTAAAGTTGTGTGTGTGTGTGTGTTGTGTAAAGATGTGTGTGTGTGTGTGTGTGTTGTGTAAAGATGTGTGTGTGTGTGTGTGTGTGTGTTGTGTAAAGATGTGTGTGTGTGTTGTGTAAAGATGTGTGTGTGTGTGTTGTGTAAAGATGTGCGTGTGTGGTTAGATATGACAAACCTGTACTCTCCGAACGTCTCGTCTTTCATTGGCCGAGCCTCGGAGTCCATCTGATTCTCTTCCTTGTCTTTCACTGGAGGAGAGATACACGTTAGTGCTCAGCTGGAACAAACAGCAACTCAAGTTAGTGTGAAAACGTACAGTAGACGGAGGGACAGACACTTCCCAGAGGGGAAAGTGTGTGTATAGTTACCTGCGTACTTGCCCCCTTTACTCCTCTTGATGAAACAGAGAACCAGAAGCAGCAACAACAGCAACACCACAGCACTGCTCAGCCCTATGAACCAGCCTTGAGTAGCAAAATCCCCTTCCACACCACGTAGCTCTAGGGAGACAGAGACAGACAAGACCTCTTTATTAAACAACACCACAGCACTGATCAGCCCTATGAACCAGCCTTGAGTAGCAAAATCCCCTTCCACACCACGTAGCTCTAGGGAGACAGAGACAGGGAGAGGGAGACAGAGACAGGGAGAGGGAGACAGAGACAGGGAGAGGGAGACAGAGACAGGGAGAGGGAGACAGAGACAGGGAGAGGGAGACAGAGACAGGGAGAGGGAGACAGAGACAGGGAGAGGGAGACAGAGACAGGGAGAGGGAGACAGAGACAGAGAGAGGGAGACAGGGAGAGGGAGACAGAGACAGGGAGAGGGAGACAGAGACAGGGAGAGGGAGACAGAGACAGGGAGAGGGAGACAGAGACAGGGAGAGGGAGACAGAGACAGGGAGAGGGAGACAGAGACAGAGAGAGGGAGACAGAGACAGGGAGAGGGAGACAGAGACAGGGAGAGGGAGACAGAGACAGGGAGAGGGAGACAGAGACAGGGAGAGGGAGACAGAGACAGGGAGAGGGAGACAGAGACAGGGAGAGGGAGACAGAGACAGGGAGAGGGAGACAGAGACAGGGAGAGGGAGACAGAGACAGGAGAGGGAGACAGGAGACAGGGAGAGGGAGACAGAGACAGGGAGAGGGAGACAGAGACAGGGAGAGGGAGACAGAGACAGGGAGAGGGAGACAGAGACAGGGAGAGGGAGACAGAGACAGGGAGAGGGAGACAGAGACAGAGAGAGGGAGACAGAGACAGAGAGAGGGAGACAGAGACAGGGAGAGGGAGACAGAGACAGGGAGAGGGAGACAGAGACAGGGAGAGGGAGACAGAGACAGGGAGAGGGAGACAGAGACAGGGAGAGGGAGACAGAGACAGGGAGAGGGAGACAGAGACAGGGAGAGGGAGACAGAGACAGGGAGAGGGAGACAGAGACAGGGAGAGGGAGACAGAGACAGGGAGAGGGAGACAGAGACAGGGAGAGGGAGAGAGGGAGACAGAGACAGAGAGAGGGAGACAGAGACAGAGAGAGGGAGACAGAGACAGGGAGAGGGAGACAGAGACAGGGAGAGGGAGACAGAGACAGGGAGAGGGAGACAGAGACAGGGAGAGGGAGACAGAGACAGGGAGAGGGAGACAGAGACAGGGAGAGGGAGACAGAGACAGGGAGAGGGAGACAGAGACAGGGAGAGGGAGAGAGGGACAGGGAGAGGGAGACAGAGACAGGGAGAGGGAGACAGAGACAGGGAGAGGGAGACAGAGACAGGGAGAGGGAGACAGAGACAGGGAGAGGGAGACAGAGACAGGGAGAGGGAGACAGAGACAGGGAGAGGGAGACAGAGACAGGGAGAGGGAGACAGAGACAGGGAGAGGGAGACAGAGACAGAGAGAGGGAGACAGGGAGAGGGAGACAGAGACAGGGAGAGGGAGACAGAGACAGGGAGAGGGAGACAGAGACAGGGAGAGGGAGACAGAGACAGGGAGAGGGAGACAGAGACAGGGAGAGGGAGACAGAGACAGAGAGAGGGAGACAGAGACAGGGAGAGGGAGACAGAGACAGGGAGAGGGAGACAGAGACAGGGAGAGGGAGACAGAGACAGGGAGAGGGAGACAGAGACAGGGAGAGGGAGACAGAGACAGGGAGAGGGAGACAGAGACAGGGAGAGGGAGACAGAGACAGGGAGAGGGAGACAGAGACAGAGAGAGGGAGACAGGGAGAGGGAGACAGAGACAGGGAGAGGGAGACAGAGACAGGGAGAGGGAGACAGAGACAGGGAGAGGGAGACAGAGACAGGGAGAGGGAGACAGAGACAGGGAGAGGGAGACAGAGACAGAGAGAGGGAGACAGAGACAGAGAGAGGGAGACAGAGACAGGGAGAGGGAGACAGAGACAGGGAGAGGGAGACAGAGACAGGGAGAGGGAGACAGAGACAGGGAGAGGGAGACAGAGACAGGGAGAGGGAGACAGAGACAGGGAGAGGGAGACAGAGACAGGGAGAGGGAGACAGAGACAGGGAGAGGGAGACAGAGACAGGGAGAGGGAGACAGAGACAGGGAGAGGGAGAGAGGGAGACAGAGACAGAGAGAGGGAGACAGAGACAGAGAGAGGGAGACAGAGACAGGGAGAGGGAGACAGAGACAGGGAGAGGGAGACAGAGACAGGGAGAGGGAGACAGAGACAGGGAGAGGGAGACAGAGACAGGGAGAGGGAGACAGAGACAGGGAGAGGGAGACAGAGACAGGGAGAGGGAGACAGAGACAGGGAGAGGGAGAGAGGGACAGGGAGAGGGAGACAGAGACAGGGAGAGGGAGACAGAGACAGGGAGAGGGAGACAGAGACAGGGAGAGGGAGACAGAGACAGGGAGAGGGAGACAGAGACAGGGAGAGGGAGAGAGGGACAGGGAGAGGGAGACAGAGACAGGGAGAGGGAGACAGAGACAGGGAGAGGGAGACAGAGACAGGGAGAGGGAGACAGAGACAGGGAGAGGGAGACAGAGACAGGGAGAGGGAGACAGAGACAGGGAGAGGGAGACAGAGACAGGGAGAGGGAGACAGAGACAGGGAGAGGGAGACAGAGACAGGGAGAGGGAGACAGAGACAGGGAGAGGGAGACAGAGACAGGGAGAGGGAGACAGAGACAGAGAGAGGGAGACAGAGACAGGGAGAGGGAGACAGAGACAGGGAGAGGGAGACAGAGACAGGGAGAGGGAGACAGAGACAGAGAGAGGGAGACAGAGACAGAGACAGGGAGAGGGAGACAGAGACAGGGAGAGGGAGACAGAGACAGGGAGAGGGAGACAGAGACAGGGAGAGGGAGACAGAGACAGAGAGAGGGAGACAGAGACAGAGAGAGGGAGACAGAGACAGAGAGAGGGAGACAGAGACAGGGAGAGGGAGACAGAGACAGGGAGAGGGAGACAGAGACAGGGAGAGGGAGACAGAGACAGGGAGAGGGAGACAGAGACAGGGAGAGGGAGACAGGGAGAGGGAGACAGAGACAGGGAGAGGGAGACAGAGACAGGGAGAGGGAGACAGAGACAGGGAGAGGGAGACAGAGACAGGGAGAGGGAGACAGAGACAGAGAGAGGGAGACAGAGACAGAGAGAGGGAGACAGAGACAGAGAGAGGGAGACAGAGACAGAGAGAGGGAGACAGAGACAGAGAGAGGGAGACAGAGACAGGGAGAGGGAGACAGAGACAGGGAGAGGGAGACAGAGACAGAGACGGAGCGAGTGAGTGCAAGAGAGAGAGAGAAAAAGAGAGAGAGACACAGAGACAGAGAGACCAAGCGGAAAGTCAACCTCCCAGCGTAGAGTACTACTCCCTCATTGAAATTAAGGATACATTCAACAGCAGGTGAACACACTCCAGTCAGCACAAAAAATAGTCCAGCTCAACAACACCCCCTCAACCAGACCCCGGAGAGCTGGAGGTGGAGAGAGACATATCTGCACTCTGGACTGTGGTTAGACAACATCAACAGGAGAAAGAGCAGGAGAAGAACAGAGCACTAGAGGAGAGGATCAGACTGCTGGAGGAGAGGGTGAGGGGGATGGCGTGTGACAGAGAACAGGCCATTAGAGAGCTGGCCACCCCCGCAGAGAAGCTTTGAGAACAGTCCACCTCAGACCCTGACCAAAGTCTCGACACCACAGCAGAACAGTCAACCCCAGACCCTGACCAGACCCTGACCAGACCCTGACCAGACCCTGACCAAAGTCTCGACACCACAGCAGAACAGTCAACCCCAGACCCTGACCAGACCCTGACCAGACCCTGACCAGACCCTGACCAAAGCCTCGACATCCCCGCAGGACAGACAAATGAAGAACCCCAAGCCCAGGGGATCCCACCCCCTCTGAGCACCCCCCCTGTCAGCCACCCTGATAGCCCTCGTGACAACCCCCCCACACCCACTGACAACATACACAAGACACAGATTGTACTCCTTGTGGACTTAAACAGGAAATATATACAAGAAAATAAACTTTTTCCCAAACACAGTGTCTAAACTCTGGTGTCCAAACACCCAGCACGCCCTAGTCCTTCTGTCTGAGGACCAACTAGGGCCAACCATTCACATAATAATACACACAGGCTCAAACGACCTGAGAACACAGCAGGAGGTCACCCAGCCACATAATAATACACACAGGCATAAACGACCTGAGAGCACAGCAGGAAACTGTGGCCACAGCACCCAAGGGAGTGATTGAAAAAGCCTCTTCCACTTTCCCCAACACACAAGTAGTTATCTCCACCCTGCTACCACGAAAATACTTCCACCCTGCTACCATACAGTGGGTAAACGCCAGTAGTTCTTGTGACTGTGTCTCAAAACCAAATGTTTTCCTGGCCCACCGCTCCAACATGGAATTTAACAGCCTTTACGACCAGGTCCACCTACACAAAGCAGCAGTGCCCACCATCGCCCTCAACCACTGCCCCAAAACACACACAGGAGAAACAGATCAACAGACACCCCGCCCAGACCATCTCCCAGACCTGCAGGACCCCCCCGGACCTACACATAGAGGACCCACGCCGAGAAGACCTACATCCAGACCACAGAACCACCAGCCACATCCACACCCCCACCCCAACCAATCAAAAGCCTCCAAAACCAAACATTCCCACACCCCATATAGGCCCCCCCTCAGATCAGACCTATGTCCCTCCTGCCCACCCCATATAGGCCCCCCCTCAGATCAGACCTATGTCCCTCCTGCCCACCCCATGCCCCCCCACTCCTACAAAGAGGGCTTCGACATGAAAGTCACACATACGCCCAGGTCATGAGCAGGCAAACAAGCCAAACCCCCACTCTTACACTAGCCCAAGCCAATGGCATGTACCAGATGTCCAGCAGGCTCTGCTCAAACTTACTGGTATGAGGCCAAACCACATGACTAACAACATTGGACACTTTATGGAACACAAAGCTATCACTATCTTATCCTGGAATATCCAAGGCCAGAAATACAGACATTGTCATCCTACAAGAAACATGGGTATAGATGAGATGGAACCACTTGTTGCCCTCTAGGTTACAGAGAGCTGGTAGTCCCATCCACCAAACTAGCAAGTGTGAAACTGGGAAGGGACTCAGGGGGTATGCTAATTTTATACGGAGCAGACCTAACTCACTCTATTAAATTAGTCAAAACAGGAACATTTTATATCTGGCTAGAAATTCTAAAGGAAAGGATCACAACAGAGAAAAATGTCCTCCTGTGTGCTACCTATATCCCCTCACTAGAATCCCTGTACTTTAATGAACACAGCTTCTCCATCCTGGAGGGGAAATCAAATAATTTCCAGGCCCAGGGACATGTACTAGTCTGTGGCGACCTAAGTGCCTGAACTGGACAAGAACACCCTCAGCACACAGGGGGACAAACACCTACCTGGAGGTGACAGCATTCCCTCCCCCATTTGCCCCCCTAGGCACAACTACGACAACATAACCAACAAAAACGGATCACACTCCTGCAGCTCTGTCGCACGCTGGGTATTGTCACGACGTAGGCCTTTCTGGGTACAGATTGTGACTTCCCACTCTCTCCTACACCCAGGTTCTGTTATCTCAGGTCGTAAATTCCTGGCGGAGACTCTCTCCCCCTGGCCATGCAGAAAGAGAGACACAGAGAGAACAAAGGATTTCACATGGCAAACTCCTAAATCCACAAAATGGGAATATGAAACAAAATGTCCACTGTGAGAAGGTGGGAAAGGTCTGTGGACACCTAAGGGACAGGTATGACAAGTGTGTTTCATTTGGTGACCTCAGAGAGGACAGGAAACACACATAACTATATCTCTGAATGTGTACATTTCTCAATTATGGGGTTTGCATCTAATTATTGTATAAAATTAATGAGTAAAGATGAAACTATTTGTGAAATTATGTAATGTGATGTTAAACCTTTAATGTGAGAGAATTGTATTCCCTTTAAAGTTGAACTAAGTCATTGGCCACGCCCCCGTAAGCACAGACATGATCAGGCGTCATAGAACCGCCTTTTCTATTGTTAAGAATAAAAAATCTTCAAACTACGCGTACCTCGGTGTAAGCTGAGGTGGCACAGGTTTGAGTTTAGACTAAGCAAACCCACAGCGTGAGCTGTGATTGTGAATAGTTATTGAATTCCTAACCATACCACGTGGAGCATTGGCTACACGGCTGGAAATGGTTCAACTCTGAGACTATCGATCCTTACAGAATCTTAGCAAATCTTAGATACTAATTACTACTCTGCAGCTAGAAGTTATGTAAACCTGGGATGCGATTACCGACAACTGCCGAAACATCTATTCTTTGAGAACATTTCTGAATGGTACACTGAAGTATCCATTCTAACCACGAAATACTTTAATCTTCAGGGAAGCAGAGAGAGAGACGCGGATGAACTGACTCTCCAGCAGACGGACCGGTTCCCAACAGAAAAGATCACGACACATGGGCATAAATATATTGATTGCAATTATTCCCAAATGAGTGAGCGTTCATGTGCAAAGGTTTAGCATTTCAATTAATATAATTATCAACTGTGTGTAGTGATCCCTCTGGTCTTTCCCGCTCTAGCTCAGTCCACACCCACTTCCCTTTGTCCACCAAGCCGTCATATCGGCTTAGCCCACTAGGGAACCTCCCCTATCATTTGTTAGTAACAGATCTACTGTTTTTTGTTTATTAATTTCTGTGATTATTCAGTTGGTTAGTAAATAAATGATTAAGCCAATTGGTGTATTGATGATTTATAGTAAAGGCTGGGTTCGTGCAGATAACCAACAATTTAGGATGTTCAGATGAGACTGACGTGAGGTAAATAATAATTAATTAATAAGAAGACTAATTGATCAGATATAAAAATATCTGAAGAGTTAAATTAGGGAAATTATAACTTTGTAATCTGAATATTTTCCTTGGTACCCTGACTTCCTAGTTAATTACATTTTCATGATTAGTTTAATCACGTAATAATAATTACAGAGAATTGATTTGATAAAATAACAGTCTTCACTTCACAACAGTCTTCACTTTTAATGATGCCAAAGCACGACATATTATGGCGCCCCGTGCGAGGAATCAAAGATAGAATTGGACTTTGCTGTTGAAATACACTGCTCAAAAAAATAAAGGGAACACTTAAACAACACAATGTAACTCCAAGTCAATCACACTTCTGTGAAATCAAACTGTCCACTTAGGAAGCAACACTGATTGACAATAAATTTCACATGCTGTTGTGCAAATGGAATAGACAAAAGGTGGAAATTATAGGCAATTAGCAAGACACCCCCAAAAAAGGAGTGATTCTGCAGGTGGTGACCACAGACCACTTCTCAGTTCCTATGCTTCCTGGCTGATGTTTTGGTCACTTTTGAATGCTGGCGGTGCTCTCACTCTAGTGGTAGCATGAGACGGAGTCTACAACCCACACAAGTGGCTCAGGTAGTGCAGTTCATCCAGGATGGCACATCAATGCGAGCTGTGGCAAAAAGGTTTGCTGTGTCTGTCAGCGTAGTGTCCAGAGCATGGAGGCGCTACCAGGAGACAGGCCAGTACATCAGGAGACGTGGAGGAGGCCGGAGGAGGGCAACAACCCAGCAGCAGGACCGCTACCTCCGCCTTTGTGCAAGGAGGTGCACTGCCAGAGCCCTGCAAAATGACCTCCAGCAGGCCACAAATGTGCATGTGTCAGCATATGGTCTCACAAGGGGTCTGAGGATCTCATCTCGGTACCTATTGGCAGTCAGGCTACCTCTGGCGAGCACATGGAGGGCTGTGCGGCCCCACAAAGAAATGCCACCCCACACCATGACTGACCCATCGCCAAACCGGTCATGCTGGAGGATGTTGCAGGCAGCAGAACGTTCTCCACGGCGTCTCCAGACTCTGTCACGTCTGTCACATGTGCTCATGTGCTCAGTGTGAACCTGCTTTCATCTGTGAAGAGCACAGGGCGCCAGAGGCGAATTTGCCAATCTTGGTGTTCTCTGGCAAATGCCAAACGTCCTGCACGGTGTTGGGCTGTAAGCACAACCCCCACCTGTGGACGTCGGGCCCTCATACCACCCTCATGGAGTCTGTTTCTGACCGTTTGAGCAGACACATGCACATTTGTGGCCTGCTGGAGGTCATTTTGCAGGGCGCTGGCAGTGCACCTCCTTGCACAAAGGCGGAGGTAGCGGTCCTGCTGCTGGGTTGTTGCCCTCCTACGGCCTCCTCCACGTCTCCTGATGTACTGGCCTGTCTCCTGGTAGCGCCTCCATGCTCTGGACACTACGCTGACAGACACAGCAAACCTTTTTGCCACAGCTCGCATTGATGTGCCATCCTGGATGAACTGCACTACCTGAGCCACTTGTGTGGGTTGTAGACTCCGTCTCATGCTACCACTAGAGTGAGAGCACCGCCAGCATTCAAAAGTGACCAAAACATCAGCCAGGAAGCATAGGAACTGAGAAGTGGTCTGTGGTCACCACCTGCAGAATCACTCCTTTATTGGGGGTGTCTTGCTAATTGCCTATAATTTCCACCTTTTGTCTATTCCATTTGCACAACAGCATGTGAAATGTATTGTCAATCAGTGTTGCTTCCTAAGTGGACAGTTTGATTTCACAGAAGTGTGATTGACTTGGAGTTACATTGTGTTGTTTAAGTGTTCCCTTTATTTTTTTGAGCAGTGTATATATACGTATATATCAAGTGTGTAAACAGTTGTATGCGAATAGAGAAAGATATTGTTTGTGTGTGTTTCTATTTGAACAAGCTATTTGGGAGCACCTCCGGTCGTGTGTCAATACCGTCAGAGCAATGACTTGTAAATTCCAGATTTAGTCCGTTAGGCCAAACGGTACGATTTCTGTCAGTCAATATTCATTTCTATAACAAGGACATACAGCCAGTAAGGTTAGAAATTAGAGGATAGTTTGGTGACCGAGCCGAAGTTATCTGTCCGACTACGGCGCTAAGCCAGTGTGGGTAGGCCACAGGCGTATCTGTTTTTATGGACCTTGCGCTCCGGTAATATAATGCTAGCAAATAGTATGCTGAATGGGTTAATGTGAGACCTCACTAGTAAACCCCTTTTCCATGGTGAAGGACCATGGGACCCTATTTTGTGCATGGAAGTGACATTTCTGTACAAATAGGATTAGCTTAGCACTAGATGCTACCGCTAACAAAGGGAAACAGCATTTATTTTTCCTGTGTCACATTGAAATTCCTCCGCCTCGCGTGATGGAAGTCCCGCCCTTTGTACTTCCGTGGATTTCAGCTTTCTGCGATCAGTGACCCCCTGGTGGTGAAGAATCGGCAGTACATTTTCTTCAAAAAGAATTAGGTGACACCAAAAAATGGATCGCGTTCAATACGTGAGTACTTAGGACATCCAGCCAATCAATGGATTGGATATCGATGTCTCATTCAATTTAACTAACAAGTGAAATTGCCCAATTTACCTTTTAAGTGGATCTTTAAACTTCTCTGCGCTACGAATCCCGTTAGCGGGATCACTTTCCTAAACAACCGCTAGAATTGCAGGGCGCCAAATGCAAAAATATTACAAAAAATATTTATAATCATGCAATCACAAGTGAAATATACCAAAACACAGCTTAGCTTGTTGTTAATCCACCTATCCACCAGGTGGATTAACAACAAGCTAAGCTGTGTTTTGGTATATTTCACTTGTGATTGCATGATTATAAATATTTTTTGTAATATTTTTGCATTTTTGAAAATTTTCTTCTGCCTTTCAGGACCGGAATGAGGCTGTAGTTTTCTGAACATAACGCGCAACCCAAATGGTGTTTTTTTGTTATAAAACTAATATTTATCAAACAAAAAGAACATTTATTGTGTAACTGGGAGTCTCGTGAGTGCAAACATCCGAAGATTATCAAAGGTAAGCGATTAATTTTATTGCTTTTCTGACTTTCGTGACCATGCTAATTTGGGGCTAGCTGTTCTAGCATTGATTGATACTCTCACAAAAGCTTGGATTTCTTTCTCTGTAAAGCATATTTTCAAAATCTGACACGATAGGTGGATTAACAACAAGCTAAGCTGTGTTTTGGTATATTTCACTTGTGATTGCATGATTATAAATATTTTTAGTAATATTTTGCGCCCTGCAATTCAGCGGTTGTTTAGGAAAATGATCCCGTAAAAGGGATCCGTGCGCAGAGAAGTTAACATGTATCCCACCTTCATTACCTACTTTGGCCCTGCAGCCCACTTTGGCTTGCCTATCTTACAACTCAGAGAGCTTACAAGCACAGCTTTTGAGGCATCAAAATTTCGCAACGCTAAGAGCCCTGACCACTCGGTTTTGAAGTTTGACCAGGAGCACTCACTCCAGTTAGAGGGTGCATTATCAGGTATTGGAGGGTTGAGAGATGACGCACAACAACGCTTTCTACCACGAAACCCCGATTCCAATAACCTCCGCGGTCTAAATAACTGTAAAGTACATCGCCATCAAAATGACTACAGCTACAATCGACCTGTTTGCTACGTTCCTGCACCCAACCCACAAAAAGCGTCAGAGCACAAGGGTAACAAAGGGTTGAAGGATGATCAAAACGTAGACCAATGTTATCCAGAAGTTCCACTAGGTGAAGAACTAAAGCGAGAAAAATTTGAGAAAAGGGTAAAAGATAAGTCACAAGGACGAGACGAGGAATTACCGGACACCAGGTCCGCAGGATTTAACACCCATAACAAGGACGTTAAAATTCAAATTTCTCCCGCTCTCTCGTGACCCTATCCAGAGCCCGCTTGATCAAGAAACAAGCCCACGGGCTTTGTCTATAGACTCTGATACAAAGGTTGCGAAGAAACAGGTCAAAAGCTTCGTTAATGCCCACTCAAAATCCAAAAAGTCGATCTGCTTTCACCTTGAACAGAAATGACACATCACGTCATTGCGAACGACCACTCCACTTCAAATCAAAATCAAAATTTATTTGTCACATACACATGGTTAGCAGATGTTAATGCGAGTGTAGCGAAATGCTTGTGCTTCTAGTTCCGACAATGCAGTAATAACCAACAAGTAATCTAACCTAACAATTCCACAACTACTACCTTATACACACAAGTGTAAAGGGATAAAGAATATGTACATAAAGATATATGAATGAGTGATGGTACAGAACGGCATAGGCAAGATGCAGTAGATGGTATAGTGTACAGTCTATACATATGAGATGAGTAATGTAAGGTATGTAAACATAAAGTGGCATAGTTTAAAGTGGCTAGTGATACATGTATTACATAAAGATGGCAAGATGCAGTAGATGATATACAGTACAGTATATACATATACATATGAGATGAGTAATGTAGGGTATGTAAACATTATATTAAGTGACATTGTTTAAAGTGGCTAGTGATGCATTTTTACATAATTTCCATCAATTCCCATTATTAAAGTGGCTGGAGTTGAGTCAGTATGTTGGCAGCGGCCACTAAATGTTAGTGGTGGCTGTTTAACAGTCTGATGGCCTTGAGATAGAAGCTGTTTTTCAGTCTCTCGGTCCCTGCTTTGATGCACCTGTACTGACCTCGCCTTCTGGATGATAGCGGGGTGAACAGGCAGTGGCTCGGGTGGTTGTTGTCCTTGATGATCTTTATGGCCTTCCTGTGACATCGGGTGGTGTAGGTGTCCTGGAGGGCAGGTAGATTGCCCCCGGTGATGCGTTGTGCAGACCTCACTACCCTCTGGAGAGCCTTACGGTTGTGGGCAGAGCAGTTGCCGTACCAGGCGGTGATACAGCCCGACAGGATGCTCTCGATTGTGCATCTGTAGAAGTTTGTAAGTGCTTTTGGTGACAAGCCGAATTTCTTCAGCCTCCTGAGGTTGAAGAGGCGCTGCTGCGCCTTCTTCACAACGCTGTCTGTGTGGGTGGACCAATTCAGTTTGTCCGTGATGTGTACACCGAGGAACTTAAAACTTTCCACCTTCTCCACTACTGTCCCGTCGATGTGGATAGGGGGGTGCTCCCTCTGCTGTTTCCTGAAGTCCACAATCATCTCCTTTGTTTTGTTGACGTTGAGTGTGAGGTTATTTTCCTGACACCACACTCCGAGGGCCCTCACCTCCTCCCTGTAGGCCGTCTCGTCGTTGTTGGTAATCAAGCCTACCACTGTAGTGTCGTCCGCAAACTTGATGATTGAGTTGGAGGCGTGCATGGCCACGCAGTCGTGGGTGAACAGGGAGTACAGGAGAGGGCTCAGAACGCACCCTTGTGGGGCCCCAGTGTTGAGGATCAGCGGGGTGGAGATGTTGTTACCTACCCTCACCACCTGGGGGCGGCCCGTCAGGAAGTCCAGGACCCAGTTGCACAGGGCGGGGTCGAGGCCCAGGGTCTCGAGCTTGATGACGAGTTTGGAGGGTACTATGGTGTTAAATGCTGAGCTGTAGTCGATGAACAGCATTCTCACATAGGTATTCCTCTTGTCCAGATGGGTTAGGGCAGTGTGCAGTGTGGTTGCGATTGCGTCGTCTGTGGACCTATTGGGTTGGTAAGCAAATTGGAGTGGGTCTAGGGTGTCAGGTAGGGTGGAGGTGATATGGTCCTTGAATAGTCTCTCAAAGCACTTCATGATGACGGAAGTGAGTGCTACGGGGCGGTAGTCGTTTAGCTCAGTTACCTTAGCTTTCTTGGTAACAGGAACAATCTCCCTCTTGAAGCATGTGGTAACAGCAGACTGGGATAAGGATTGATTGAATATGTCCTTAAACACACCAGCCAGCTGGTCTGCGCATGCTCTGAGGACGCGGCTGGGAATGCCGTCTGGGCCTGCAGCCTTGCGAGGGTTAACACGTTTAAATGTTTTACTCACCTCGGCTGCAGTGAAGGAGAGCCCGCAGGTTTTGGTAGCGGGCCGTGTCAGTGGCACTGTATTGTCCTCAAAGCGAGCAAAAAAGTTATTTAGTCTGTCTGGGAGCAAGACATCCTGGTCCGCTACGGGGCTGGTTTTCTTTTTGTAATCCGTGATTGACTGTAGACCCTGCCACATACCTCTTGTGTCTGAGCTGTTGAATTGCGACTCTACTTTGTCTCTATACTGGCACTTAGCTTGTTTGATTGCCTTGCGGAGGGAATAGCTACACTGTTTGTATTCGGTCATGTTTCCGGTCACCTTGCCCTGGTTAAAAGCAGTGGTTCGCGCTTTCAGTTTCACATGAATGCTGCCATCAATCCACGGTTTCTGGTTTGGGAATGTTTTAATCGTTGCTGTGGGTACGACATCGTCAATGCACTTTCTAATGAACTCGCTCACCGAATCAGCGTATTCGTCAATGTTGTTGTTGGACGCAATGCGGAACATATCCCAATCCACGTGATCGAAGCAGTCTTGAAGCGTGGAATCAGATTGGTCGGACCAGCGTTGAACAGACCTGAGCGCGGGAGCTTGCTGTTTTAGTTTCTGTTTGTAGGCTGGAAGCAACAAAATGGAGTCGTGGTCAGCTTTTCCGAAAGGAGGGCGGGGGAGGGCCTTATATGCGTCGCGGAAGTTAGTATAACAATGATCCAAGGTTTTACCAGCCCTGGTAGCACAATCGATATGCTGATAGAATTTAGGGAGTTTTGTTTTCAGATTAGCCTTGTTAAAATCCCCAGCTACGATGAATGCAGCCTCAGGGTGTGTGGTTTCCAGTTTACAAAGAGTCAGATAAAGTTCGTTCAGGGCCATCAATGTGTCTGCTTGGGGGGGAATATATACGGCTGTCATTATAATCGAAGAGAATTCCCTTGGTAGATAATGCGGTCGACATTTGATTGTGAGGAATTCTAAATCAGGTGAACAGAATGACTTGAGTTCCTGTATGTTGTTATGATCACACCACGTCTCGTTAATCATAAGGCATACACCCCCGCCCCTCTTCTTACCAGAAAGATGTTTGTTTCTGTCGGCGCGATGCGTGAAGAAACCAGCTGGCTGCACCGACTCCGTTAGCGTCTCTCGAGTGAGCCATGTTTCCGTGAAGCAAAGAACGTTACAATCTCTGATGTCTCTCTGGAATGTTACCTTTGCTCGGATTTCATCAACCTTGTTGTCAAGAGACTGGACATTGGCGAGTAGTATGCTAGGGAGTGGAGCGCGATGTGCCCGTCTCCGAAGCCTGACCAGGAGACCGCTTCGTTTGCCCCTTTTACGGCGTCGTTGTTTAGGGTCGCCGGCTGGGATCAGATCCATTGTATTGGGTGGAAGGCAAAACACAGGATCCGCTTCGGGAGAGTCATATTCCTGGTTGTAACGATGGTGAGTTGACGTTGCTCTTATATTCAGTAGTTCCTCCCGACTGTATGTAATGAAACCTAAGATTACCTGGGGTACCAATGTAAGGAATAACACATAAAAAAACAAAATACTGCATATTTTCCTAGGAACGCGAAGCGAGGCGGCCATCTCTGTCGGCGCCGGAAGTAATGGGGAATATGTCCACTAAACACGAATTTAAACGCCCATACCTGGAAACAGTCCTGGAGGACTGCTTAACTTGTCATGCGGGAATTGATTTGGGTGCGACAATATCACTCATCTCTCAAACATTGTTTGATGATCTCAAAAGGGCTTTGAAGCCAACTAAACATTGGTTAAAAGTGGAACGATGTGACACTACACTTCGAGGGGTCACTCAGACTACCTCACCTCTCACATTGAGACTCATGCTGAAACTGCACTTCCAGGACGTATCGCTCGTTCACCCTGTGTATGTTACCAGCCTCGAATCTGTACCCCTGCTACTCGGAGCAGACTTGATGGAGCGGTTACTCCCACTGATGGATTGGAAAACCAACCAGGTATGGTCACAGGCCACAGTGCCTTCTCCACTGACCACACTGTCTTCCCCTAACGCTAGCTGCAACGCAGTCATTCATGAGGGGTATCTGCCGAAAGCACCCCTTGGGAAAAAGATGTTTAGAAACCTCTTGGTGCAGAATCCGATCCAAAGAGATATTACGATATCTCAACACATGCCATCAGCAGACCTGATTGACCATTCTTTTCATGATTTCGAGCCAGCGGTCTCTGTGAATGAGCAACTTCCCTTCTCCTTGCAGTCGTGCAATACGGTAGCTGAGATGAACTTCTCTTGCCCTTCAGACACTTCCACAAGCACTGCGGCCGTCTCAGCAAGAAAAATATCGATGCGCAGAGTCTACTCTGCTTCCGATGATACACGTTCCGCTTTGTGTGGGACTGTCACCCCTTACAATGACACTAATGGAGCAAGATGGAGTGGTCAGATTTGCCAAAAGGAGGGCGGGGGAGGGCCTTGTAAGCATCCCGGAAGTTTGAATAGCAATGGTCGAGAGCCTTAGTACCGCGAGTAGGACAGGCAATATGTTGATAGAATTTCGGCAGCCAAGTCCTGAGATTTGCTTTGTTAAAATCCCCAGCTTCAATAAATGCAGCCTCAGGATATGTGGTTTCCAGTTTACATAAAGTCCAGTGAAGTTCTTTGAGGTGCGTCGAGGTTTCGGCTTGAGGTGGGATGTAAAGAGCCGTGGCGATGACGGAGGAGAATTCTCTTGGGAGATAATATGGTCGGCATTTAATTGTGAGGTATTCTAGGTCGGGTGAACAACATGACTTGAGTTCCTTTATGTTGTTACAATTACACCATGAGTCGTTAATCATGAAACACACCCCTGCCCTTCTTACCAGAGAGATGTTTATTCCTGTCTGAGCGATGTACTGAGAATCCTGCTGAATTTACAGACTATGACAGAGTATCCCGAAAGAGCCATGTTTCTGTGAAACAAAGTATGTTACAGGTCTCTCTGGAAAGAAATCCTTGCTCTAAGCTCATCAACTTTGTTATCCAAAGACTGAACATTAGCAAGTAATATACTCGGAAGCGGTGGGTGGTGGGCGCGCCTCCTAAGTCGAACAAGCAGGCCACCTCAAGTGCCTCTCCTCCGCCGGCGATGTTTTGGGTCGGCCTCTGGAATAAGTTAAATTGCTCTGGGGAGAGTGAACAAAGGATCTGCTCCAGGGAAGTCGTATTCTTGGTCATAATGCTGGTAGTTCTGGTGAGTTACCGCCGCTCTAATATCCAATAGCTCTTCCTGGCTGTATGTAATGACACAAAACATTTCATGAGATAATAATATAAAAAATAGTACATAAAAAAACGAAATACTGCAAAGTTTTCTAAGAGCTAGTTGCGATGCTGCCATCTCCGCCGGCGCCATCTTCCACCATATATATCAATGAATTGGCGAGGGCCCTAGAACAGTCTGCAGCACCCGTTCTCATCTATCTAGAATCTGAAATCAAATGTCTACTGTTTGCTGATGATCTGGTGCTTCTGTCCCCAACCAAGGAGGGCCTACAGCAGCACCTAGATCTTCTGCATAGATTCTGTCAGACCTGGTCCCTGACAGTAAATCTCAGTAAGACAAAAATAAGGGTGTTCCAAAAAAGGTCCAGTTGCCAGGACCACAAAAGTCCACAAAAAACAATACACATCTCGGCCTAAACATCAGTGCCACAAGTAACTTCCACAAAACTGTGAACGATCTGAGAGTCAAGGCAAGAAGGGCCTTCTATGCCATCAAAATGAACATAAAATTTGACATAGCAATTAGGATCTGCCAAAAAATACTTGAATCTGTTATAGAACCCAATGCCCTTTATGGTTTTGAGGTCTGGAGTCCGCTCACCAACCAAGAATTTAACCATATTGAAACTCTGCATGCAGAATTCTGCAAAAATGTCCTCTGTGTACAACGTAAAACACCAAATAATGCATGCAGAGCAGAATTAGGCCGATACTTGCTAATGATCAAAATCCAGAAAAGAGAAGTTCAATTCTACAACCACCAAAAATAAAGCAATTTCCAAACCTTCAATAACAAAGCAATCGCCGACAGAGAGAGAGATAGAGAGAGATAGAGATAGAGATAGAGATAGAGAGAGAGAGAGAGAGAGAGAGAGAGAGAGAGAGAGAGAGAGAGACAACATGAGAATATTGAAAGAATGGTTGTGAAGTGGGTTCGATTCCCACTGGGGTCACATACTGAAATGAATCCACTCAGTGTTTTAAGTTATATCTTCTAAATGGCATACAGTATAATATTATATATACATAAATGTGTGTGTACGTCAGTATGTGTTTGTGTGTTTGTGAGTGTGTGAGCGAGTGTGTATGTCTACCTGGACCGGTGGTCTGTATCTCGTCCTCCCAGTGCGTATAGTTGCCATGGGTGATGAGGAGGCGGTACTGTGTTCCAGGCTGAAGACCCGTCAGCGAATAGAATGCCTGCAACGTGTTAACCTGTTCTGACTCCTCCCACTTACCCCCAACTACACACACACACAAACACACAAACACACAAACAAAAATGAGAGACAAATATTGGATGAAAAAAGAGCAGAAACAGAAATCAAAAGACAAAAAAACAAATCTCCTCCCTCCATCTGTATATACTCTCCTCCCCTCCCCTCCATCTGTATATACTCTCCTCCCCTCCATCTGTATATACTCTCTTCCACTGCATCTGTATATACTCTCCTCCCCTCCATCTGTATATACTCTCCTCCCCTCCATCTGTATATACTCTCCTCCCCTCCATCTGTATATACTCTCCTCCCCTCCCCTCCATCTGTATATACTCTCCTCCCCTCCCCTCCATCTGTATATACTCTCCTCCCCTCCCCTCCATCTGTATATACTCTCCTCCCCCCCCCCCCAATCTGTATATACTCTCCTCCCCTCCATCTGTATATACTCTCCTCCCCTCCCCTCCATCTGTATATACTCTCCTCCCCTCCATCTGTATATACTCTCCTCCCCTCCATCTGTATAAACTCTCCTCCCCTCCATCTGTATATACTCTCCTCCCCTCCATCTGTATATACTCTCCTCCCCTCCCCTCCATCTGTATAAACTCTCCTCCCCTCATCTGTATAAACTCTCCTCCCCTCCATCTGTATATACTCTCCTCCCCTCCATCTGTATATACTCTCCTCCCCTCCATCTGTATATACTCTCCTCCCCTCAATCTGTATATACTCTCCTCCCCTCCATCTGTATATACTCTCCTCCCACTCCATCTGTATATACTCTCCTCCTCCATCTGTATATACTCTCCTCCCTCCATCTGTATAAACTCTCCTTCCCCTCCATCTGTATAAACTCTCCTCCCTCCATCTGTATATACTCCTCCTCCCCTCCATCTGTATATACTCTCCATCCCCTCCATCTGTATATACTCTCCTCCCTCCATCTGTATATACTCTCCTCCCCTCCATCTGTATATACTCTCCTCCCCTCCATCTGTATATACTCTCCTCCCCTCCATCTGTATATACTCTCCTCCCCTCCATCTGTATATACTCTCCTCCCCTCCATCTGTATATACTCTCCTCCCCTCCATCTGTATATACTCTCCTCCCTCATCTGTATATACTCTCCTCCCCTCCATCTGTATATACTTTCTCCTCCCCTCCATCTGTATATACTCTCCTCCCCTCCATCTGTATATACTTCTCCTCCCTCCATCTGTATATACTCTCCTCCCCTCCATCTGTATATACTATCCTCTCCCTCCATCTGTATATACTCTCCTCCTCCTCCATCTGTATTACTCTCCTCCCTCCATCTGTATATACTCTTTCCACTGCATCTGTATATACTCCCCTCCTCATCTGTATATACCTCCCCCTCCCCTCCATCTGTATATACTCTCCTCCCCTCCATCTGTAAACTCTCCTCCCTCCATCTGTATATACTCTCCTCCCCTCCATCTGTATATACTCTCCCCTCCATCTGTATATACTCTCCTCCCCTCCATCTGTATATACTCTCCTCCCCTCCATCTGTATATACTCTCCTCCCCTCCATCTGTATATACTCTCCTCCCCTCCATCTGTATATACTATCCTACTCCTCCATCTGTATATACTCTCCTCCCCTCCATCTGTATATACTCTCCTCCCCTCCATCTGTATATACTCTCCTCCCCTCCATCTGTATATACTATCCTACTCCTCCATCTGTATATAC